>NW_005842279.1:1535019-1535507 GCF_000455745.1 Alligator sinensis
ATGAAAGGGCCTTGCTCACAATTCTAAGCCTCTTTCCTGCCTACGTTTATCCTGGAAATTTGCTCTCTAGGCTTTTCTCAGGGTCACGTTCTCTGTATTTATTCTGGCTGTCTTTGGCTTTCTGCTGTATCTACCTCAATGGCTCTCCCGTTTTCTCCTACTTTTCTCCCAGAGAGAAATACACCACTCCACCAAAACAATACTCAGCAAAGTCCAACATGTGCCATGCACATGCTCTTGTTTCAGCTCTAAGGTTCCATCCAGGAGCTTTGCAACATTTAGAGGTCCCATGTTCAAGCTTATATCTGCCACCACAAGTTATACTGGGGTGGTCAAAATATGGGCCACAAGCCAGATCCGGCCCGCAGAGAGGCTTTTTCCAGCCCAGGGCGGGTCCTACCACCACCTCGGCACGCAACGGGACTGGGGCAGCTCTGCAGTTGGACTGCCTTTCTAGGCTGCCCAGACAGTGGCAGCTCCTTCTGGCT
>NW_005842279.1:1535517-1542482 GCF_000455745.1 Alligator sinensis
CTAGCCCCGGCCCCATTGTACTAGTGGGGACTTACACGCACAGCCCTAACCCCAGCCCTCCCCAGAACCTGCACACAGTCTCAGCTCCAGCCTGCCCTGCAGCTGCTCCCGACTGCCTGACCACACTGAGCAGCAGCAGCAGCGGTGGTAGCTGGGCAGACACTGTGGCTCAGTGCATGGGAAAGGAAGTCCCTGCCAGCCCCTTCACCGCTGCCAGGCCCTTCTTGCTGCAGCCGCGCAGAGCCTGCACCCAAGCTGCCCTGCAGCTCCTCTATACTGACAGTGCTGCCCTTCTGGGCAGCCCAGACTGGCAGTGACAGCGGCAGAGAGGAGCCACAAGGCAACCCAGGCACAGGCTCCAGGCGGCTGCAGAAAGAAGGGCCCAGCAGCAGTGAGGGGGAGGGGCCAGTCTTCTCCTGTGCCAAGCAACAGCTTCAGCCCAGCCACTGCGACTGCTCAGCATGGGTGGGTGGTCTGGAGCAGGTGTGGGGCAGGCCAGGGGCACGCGAGTTTTGGCTGGTCTGCTCTGGCCAGGGTGTCTGGAGCGGGCACAGGGTGGGACAGGTCGGGGCTGGGGCTGTGAGCTGTGGCGGTGGCAGGGAGGAGCTGCAGGTTGCATGAGTTGCAGGCTGTTGCGGCGGCAGGGCAGCAGGGAGGAGGGGATGCTAACCGGCGTGCAGCAGCTCCCCAGAACTGCCTATGTGGCCCACGGACCCAAATAATTGCCCACCCCTGAGTTATACACTAAAGAAAAGAAGAAGAAAAGAAGAAGATGAAGAAATCCTTTCCCATTCCCACGATACTAGGATACAGGGCCTTAAGAAAAACATAAAATATAATTAGATAAAGTAACATGGGTGGCAATGCTGGTTATCCCCTAAAAACAATTGCTTAATATTAACCATGATGTTAGTTTGCTCATTCTGTCACCTGTATTGCCATGAGCTCCCCAGGCACAGCAGGTATGGCTGGGGCAAGCTCCCCAGGTCATCCGCCTTTATTTCTCATTATTACCAACAAATTTGTTTGCAACCTCTGATGCTCTCTCTGCCCCACCCACCAAACTGACTAAAAAGCTAAGAGGCAAAAACATTGAGAAAAGGAGAAAAGTCTTTTTGCTATAGTTTTACTGTAGGGAGGTACCTAGATACAATAGTGGTGGGCTCTGGGAAAGAAAGAGAGAGATTTTCTTCCTTTTCCCTGCTACTCAATCTGAACTCTCATGGGCAGATCTAAGATGGGAGCAGTGGGGCTACAGCCACATCCCCTTCATCTGTGTGGTGCATGCTCAATGAAAAAAGCTCATGGTGACTGTGCAACACAGCCAAAAGGAGTGTGGCCGAATGACTTCACTGTGATTCGTGATGCCAGCGAGCACTCAGAGCTCACTGCCATGTCAGCCAAGCTCCTGAGCTCTGCAGGTGTTTTGAGCTCTATGAGCTCATCAGCTGTTTGGCATGGGGTCCGCCTAGAGTTCCTGCTTGCAAACAGCTCCAGAACCTGAGGCTGTTCTTTCCTCCCCCCTCCCCCTTCCTGAATTCAGCAACTAGGAAAAGGAGAAGAGGGATCAAGCAGCAGCGCCTGGGCTCCAGAGCTAAAGCAATGACAAGAAGCCCCTGTGCTGAGCAGCCAGTGAGCTCATGTAGCTCACAGAATATGTGGAGCTCCTAGTAGGAGCTCCCCTGACATGCTGGTGTCACTGCACATGCAGTGCACAGCTAAAGTTGAGTATGACCACACTGTCACACCCTCTCTGGATCCGCTGTGGTGAGCTCTCTATGGTAAATTCTTAAGAAGCTAACAGAGGGCAGACAATCACAAGAGAATATTTCTTCAGAAACCATTGGCGATGCGTATGGGGTACATGTGGGTGTACATGCACCCCCGAGATTGGCGGTGCACCCTGTGCGATTAGCCGCCACCAATGTTGCCGGCGGCACATGCAGTCGGTTGACACTCACCACCCCCACGCCCTGCCGCCGCCATTGCTGCGGCCACCTATGGGAGCTCCCTGCTCACCTCCACCACGCCCCTGCCACCACCACCACCACCTGCAGGCGGTCACCATGTGCCCCCAGCCTCCGGGGGCACGTGTCATTCATGTCAGAAACTAAAGCTGTAAAGACAAGCCCAGGGGAGCAAGTGAAAAGACTCACTTCCCAAAAGTATGAGGTAGTACAAATGCGGGATTATAACTTTCCAGATATCTACTAGGAGTATAATAGAGCAAAACATAAAATAGAAAACAAGTTCCTAACATGTGTGGAAGACAACTTGCTGTTGCAGAGAGTTGAGGACATAACTAGAATATCATTTATCTTGGATCTTGTTCTGACCAATAGGGAAGAAGCTGGTGGAGGATATGAAAGTGATTGGAAACTTGGGAGGAAGTGATCATGATATGATAGCTTTAAATGGCCTCAAATTGCAGCAAAGTTGATTTAGATTAGATATCAGGAAGAACTTCCTTATGTTAGAACGGTGAGGCAATGGACCAGACTGCACAGGGAAGTTTGGAATATCGTTCGCTAAAGGTTTTCAAGAAGAGGTTGGATAAGCATAGCATTCCTGCATTTGTGCAGGGGGCTGGAACACATGACCCTTGAAGATCTCCCCCCCTATGATTCTGTGATCCCCATGGACTCTAGTGGAGCAGGCCTGAAATCCTCCAGGACTTACACAGCTTTACTTTTGATATCACGCCTTCTCTTGTAGGTCTACTGGAGAATTTTCAAGCCAGGCATTTGCTATTCTCCTTAGCTGGCAATGCACAAAATTATCTTTGCCCATAAGCCTGAATAACGTGCTTGATAGGATGGGGAGAAGGGAGGAAACAGCGTGGCATACATTTGAACAGGAGACAATAGATAATAGAGCCACCAAAAATAATACCAACTAAATATCTTCTCACTGGAGAATTGGTGACTAAAGTGCTTAATCTCTGTGGAAAATGTAAACTTTTTGTTGAGAACCTGAGCAAATGAAAATCCCCAATGTTTTAGCTTGTACATGTCAGTAGAGTACATGGTAGGGGCTCTAGGTCAGCTCTTTCATGCTTCCAGTCTCCTCTATGGGCAGACTTCCTTCATCTTGCATGATGTACTTCAGTTAGAATCCCATGATAGCCCACCTCTCCTGTTCTCCTGCATCAAGGGACCTGTAGTCCAAGCCTGGTCCATAGAGGGGAGCGAGAGTATGAGCAACTCAATTGTACTTCCATGAAGGACTGAGGCAGTGTTGCCATATCAAAATATTTCTGTTAACTAACTATTTTAGGGTGTGGTCAACATGTTTCAGTACATGAATTTCAAAAAAATTGATTTTGTTTTTCTGATCAGCTATAAAGACTCTATTTAATGGCACCTTTACCCATACACAAGTCAGCCCCAAATTACAATATTTTTGTAGGAAATAATCACCATAATCATGTGTCATGGGGCTACTCCACTTCTCCTGGGTCAGAAACCCTTGTCTGCAATGACCATTGGGAAGACTGAGCAGTGGGGTTCCATGAGGTTTATGGTTAGTCTACAGAATCAGGCTGGTGCTTTTTCCTCACACTGAGCTTAGAGGTGGTGTTGGACTATAAAAAAATGGAAAACTTTACCTCCTAAAGCAGCAATTATTGTAACACCTGGCTGGTGATGGAAGAAACAAAGGGAACTGATATTTTGAATTTTTTGCAGTTATTCCAGTAATTATCCAGGGAACAGAGACTAACAGTTAGTTCATTTTTTTAAATGAAAAGCAATAATACAGCACTTAGGTAAAAAACTGAGAACCAGAGTGATTTTTTAAAATGATCTTCTATAAGGAACATTTAGCCTGTAAAGCAAGAGAAATTATAAATAGGTGTTTATTTTTTTTATGGCTCACCCCTAAGAAAGAGGAGAAAAAGAAAGAAAAATGGACTCCAGGTTTTATTTTTTAAATAAACCTTTCTAAAGTGCCTCTAGACTAAAGAAAGAGCAAAAGAGAGTGAGAATTGAAGGTCAGAGTTTTCCATCAATTATCCTTTATAAAATGACTGTGCAAATAGAGTTTGCACCATTAGGGAAAGTGCTGTGAGGCTAATGGGGGCAGGAAGATGATTTGTGCGATGCCAGTAGGACTGTAAAAGAAAAAGAATGAAGCAGCCCATCTTTCTTCCTGCCACTAGTGATGAAGTGATAGCAAGGGTCAGGGTCTGCACTGCAGATTTTGACTAGCTCAACTATGTTGGTGGAGGATACAAAGGGGTGCAATCTGTACACCGACAGAGCTGCCCCAGCAGAAGTGAGTGCATTACATCTACAGAACTGTGTTGCTCCCAGTGTCACTTGTTTTGTTTGTGGGGGGTCTTTTATTTCCAACAGTACAAAGCAGAGCTTCGCTAGTCTAGGTACATCCCAACTAGGAATGCTTTGCTGGGAGAGTATGCCAGTGTTTCTGTGCCACCAGAGCCTGGCTAGAGTAGCTGTAGCTTAGCTCAAGTCCTATGGTCTAGTTCAGGGGTCGGCAACCTGTACTCCACAGGCTGGCTCTATCCCACCAAGTGATTTGAACTGGCCTGCAAAGCCACGTCACTGGCAGCAATTTGGTGCCACAGGAATCAGTGGTTTGGGCACGGGGAGTCGGAGTAGCAGCAGCATCTGGATTAGAAGTCTCTCTTTCAATGGAGCTCCATTAATTTAGCCTGATGACTTGGCCTGGGGCTCTTTCTGACTTGGCCTTTCTACAGCTCCTGGTACAATGACGCCTGGATTTTATTTGCAGACTCACAATTCTGATGCAATGCAAGTAAGACAACACCCTGGTAATTAGCAAGGTCTCATGAGCAAGGCCCTTGGAGTTTGCCACCTTCAGTGGAAATTCTGAAGAAGGCTTTTATTTTAAATGCAGGTCTTTATGGAATGATATAAGAGCATGACTAACAGACTGTGCAGGAGCCTGTGGGTTCTGTTTTGCAGTATAAAATGCAGTATGTTATATGCTTTCCCACAGATTCAGAGGTTTGCTTTTTGCTGCAAGGAGCAATCGACACTGCTCCGCTGTTTTCCCAAGCTCTGAATGACATCACTGTGCCAGGCTGTGCCGAGTAATGTTTCCAAGGGTTATTTCCAAAGCTACTAATGCTGGGATTCCTGAGCACAGGCCTGTGGCAGGAGCAAATTCTGTGGCTGTGAAACATACAGGGCCCAGGGGAGCAGCAGAAATTATTAGAATTAGAAAAAATTCATGCTTTCAGAAAACTAGCTCACCACTCTGCCTCAGATCTGCCCTTCCCAACCCCACCCCTTCAACCTGAAGGAGCTTTCTTGTCTACCTGATCTAGTCCCCTTCTCCTGATTCCCTCATGCCAGGGCTGAATTTCCAGCTCTATTGAAATCAAATGGCAACATTCTCTTATCTTCATCAGGTCAGGATTTCTCAACAGGCCTCTTCCTTCTGCTGCCAGGCTTCTGTGCTTTTTCTCCATCACCTCCTGAATACAGTTTGCAGGTCTCAAATACCTCCTTTCCTCTCCACTCAGCTCTTCTTGGCTTCCTCTCCTCTGCACCAAATTCTGTTCATTCTTTCTCCTCCCACCAACTCTCCCCATCACCAAAATGCTAATTCTTCTGCCAGACCTGATCAGGACAAACCCCTCATGCCGGACAGTGTGGTGCTGAGCTGGGGAAGGACCTGCCACGATTTGCAGCTAGGGTTGTAAGTCTACCCTGTGTAAACAGGCCTAACTGTTTTATTTATTCAGACACTACACGTGGGAGGGAGGGCAGGTTATTGTTGAAGAAGGCAGAAGAGTAATTACACTGTCAGTAGGTAAGTAGGTAGCATATGTTGCATGTTGCTGACTGGATTAGATAATGACAGTTCAAAACGCCTCATTACTGTAAAACCTCCACAAATAAACAAACAAAAGAAACACCTGATTATAGACTGAAAATTCAGCAAAGAAATAATTGCATCCACTGCAAGTATGCCACCTACTACAGGACTGTGAATGAACCAGAATTAAGTACTGTTCATAAACCACAGCCTATTAGGTGTCTGAATATGAAAATTGCTAGGTTTGCATGGGATATGGAGGAAATGCTTTTGGGGGTTGATCTTCTTTATTCCCTGACTGTTCTACACATAATTTATACGACTTCCAAAAATGATCAGCATATTGGAGGGACAGGTATAACAAATTCCTACAGGGCTGGCACGTACCTGGGACTTAAAGAGCACTCCAGCCAGAGGCATATTAAGGTGTACTGGGACCCTAGGCAAGCACAAAATTGGAGGCCCCCTCCCCCCATGGGAGCTGGGCTGCAGGGAGGACAGGGAGACGGCCCCTTCCCCTCCTAGTGCTGGCAAGGGAGGCTGGATGGACCCTGCCAGGCTGGGGGGCACATGCCCACCTCTTCTCTTTGCTCCCTGCCCCTGCTACGGCCAAATGTACACGCACACACGGCAGACAAGGTTCTCTGGGTAAATCTAATCTCTTCTATTAGACCAACTAAATAGTTGGGGAAATTTTTCTTAGAAAGCTTTTGGGTTTAAAAACCCTTCATCAGTCGGTTCACCCTACACCCCACAGCAGAACCACCAGCATTCCTGGATCTTACAGCTGCACCTCCAGAAATGTTATATATCTCATCCAGTGCACCAAATGCCCTGATGGAAAACATATAGGAGAAACCAAACAACAACTGCGTACCTCGAATCTATCAAAGACAAGAACACTCAATTAGCTACAGGCAGACAAGGTTCCTTGGGTGAATTTGATATCTGTTATTAGACCAACCCAAATGGTTGGAGAATAGTTATTAAGCAAGCTTTCGGGTTCAAAAACCCTTCGTCAGGCTCAGGAAGCTGCAGCAGTTGGTGTGTGCTCTTCCTGGATGGAATGAAAAGTAAAGAAGCCAGGGGCTGGGCTGGGCTGGGCTGGGGAGCCAGTTGCCAGGCAGATTGTAATGTATCAAAAATCCAATGTCTGT
>NW_005842279.1:1543006-1544116 GCF_000455745.1 Alligator sinensis
CTCCCCCCCCCCCCCCCCAAAGCCTGTCTCTCACCCACTGACTCCTCAATTTACATCTTGACTGACTGGCTTGCACACATATCAGCCTCCGGCTTCTTTACTATTCATTCCATCCAGGAAGAGCGCACACCAACTGCAGATGTTTCCTCAGCCTGACAAAGTGTTTTTCAACCCAAAAGGTTGCTAAGAAATATTTTTCCAACTATTTAGTTGGTCTAATAAAAGATATCAGATTTACCCAAAGAACCTTGTCTGCCTATTCCCTTAGACCAAGACAGCTACAACATACACCCCTCCACACACACACATGCACACACACAGATACGCAGACACAGGCACATGCACTCTACTCTCACTTTCTGCACATGGACACACCACAGCTCAGTCTCACTCCCCATCCAGCCCCTGTTACACTTACACTTACAGAGAGCTGCTGTCCAGCTGTCCCAGGTGGTCCCGCAGATAAAGAGGAACCAGGCTGGGCTGGACCAGGCTAGGAACGCCATGCTGTGTCTCTGTGGGCAGGTGGCAGCACTGGGAGGGAGGGGTAGCTGCAGGGGGCCTAAGATGAATTTTGGGAATTATAGTCCCCAAGGCCCTCCCAGCACCACCACCCGCAAAGGCACAGCATGGCACAGTGCTCCTGGCCCAGCCAGCCTGGCCCAAATTGCCTCCCCACCCCCTCACCTGCACCAGGTAGGGCACAGCTCTCCCAGCCCAGCTTGGCCCCCTCCCCTCCAGATGCAGCACCACCCAGCCCACCCTCCTTCCCCAGGCACAGCATGGCTCTCCTGGCCCAACCCCAGCCCTGCCGCCCCTCCCCCCAGCCCCATTGGTGGAGGAGGAGCCCCACTTCTAGCTCCCAGGGAAGCAAATGTGAAAGTGGCAATTTTAAACCTGGCGCCAAAAAATGGGCGCCAGTTTAAAACTGCAGCTTCCATTTCCCTGCTGATAAGCATCCCAGGGGCCCTGGGCTCGTGCCTGTCACAACCCAAAAGGTGTGATTTTTATTTGTCTGTGCTTCGGCACTGCTAAATTGTCCCCGCTAAATTGCAAGCTTCCTTGCACGGTGGAGTTTTCTGCTGCAAAAGAGAACCCCGGTGCAAGGGA
>NW_005842279.1:1544263-1579333 GCF_000455745.1 Alligator sinensis
GCTTGCTAGCCGTATAAGAGGCTTGAGTGGTTTCCGCCCAAGTTGGAGGACTCCACGAACAAGGGAGGAGGAGACTTCACGCTGTGTGAAGATCTCTAAGCGCTGCGGATCCTCACGGACCCAGTGCATTTGAAGCAGGCTACGTAGATCTGATCAATCTCTAGCCTCTCCCTGTCGCCGATAGAATTCCTAGACGTACCCCACCCGCGCGCAAAAGAACTGGACCCACGGAGCCTAGCAAACTTCGTGTGAGTTGGTTCAGAGCATTTCCGGACGAGTACTTTCTTCGGCTGACGCGCCGGGCTCGCGTGTTCAGAGCCTTCAGCCGGATTGGGCTAGAGTTCACGAGTCTGGAACTCTTGTCTTTCTCTTTCTTCTCTGTAACTGCAACTGAAGCAAGCTTTCCAGCCTACACCACTGCCATCTCGGTGTAAGTAAACAATCTTTTAAACTACCGATACGTGTCCGTGCCTAATTCCAGAGCGAAGGCCTCCCCTCTCTGCCCCCGCGTGCCTGGGCTGCTGGCCACAGCCCGCGTGCAGCGCGAAAAAGGGCTCGGGGCGCTCCCGGCCCGCATAGTGCCCACCTTGCCCATTCATTAATCCACCTATGACTGCAGCATCACAGCTGTGCCCCAGCTCTGCACCATGCTGTCACTGCTGCAGAATCCCAGCCCCAGGCCCTGAAGCAGCTCTCCACCCAGCCGCACACCCTGCCGGCACTGTTGGGGCCAGTCTCCATGGAAACCCTGGCCCCATGCTGCCATGGCCCCACTGCTAATGGGGGTCTCTGTGGAAACCAGCCACAGTGATGCAGGCAGGGGGTGCTTGGGAATGGAGTCCAGCTGCTGACCTGATCCACCATTTTGCCCAGCCCTGGCCTAGCACCTCCTTACCTCCCTTAATCTGATCGGGTAAAGACTGCAGGTTAGAATCCATATTTGATTAAATTATTGTGATGCTAACTTAGATCATTTGGAAGTGAAATCAGAACCTGCTAATGCCTTTTATTTGTAAGCCTGTGTAAAATATGATATCAGTCAAGTCACCTGGACTTGCTCTCATAAACTTATAAAAAATGTTGTATATAGAATATTTTTTAAGGAAATGAGGAATTCACCACTGGGCCAATTAAACATGCAATAAATTTCAACTATACATAAAGAGAAAAAAACACACAGAAGTAAAATATATATAAAATACTTTTTAAAGAAAAGTAGTACAACTCAACACATGCTGAGGGATATATGCCCACAAGGAACCACAAAGGTCATTGTAAACACAGTGCAATCCTGATTAGTTTTGTAATAGTGTGTAAATCTGGAGAGACAACTTCAAAAGGAAGATTTTAAAGTCCCCTTTAACCAGCTTGCAAAAGCGCTGTGCTTTTAAGACTTTTATTATTGTTTCTTGCTAATTTGGTCCTGCAATTCTCTGTCTCCAGTACATGATGGTTATGAGGTATTAAAAGTATTATGAATCTGTGAATGTCAAAAGCAGTTGACCTTTATACAGTTTCTTGTTCCATGAAAAGAAAGCTTCATAGATAACTTAAAAAGGACTCAAAACAGAAGAACCTAGAGAAGTATTTGAAAGTGCTTGGGGAAACACAGGATAGCTCCACATCCTACTGTGAACTTGGCTATTTTAGGGAGAGGACAGGAAATGGGTCAGAGGAGTTATCAGCTAAGCATAAATGCTGTGACATACAGGAAATACTGTATGGTCAGGATATCCAATAGCCTAGTTTTTATCTTTAGCAAGATTTCTGAGAGTAAAATCATCTGATCACTTAAGAGTAACGTTTAAATCCTAACTGTACATATTCTGGCCAATAATCTAAACCAGGGGTGCTCACCCTCCAGCCCTTAAGCCAAACACAGCCCGTGGAGCCATAGGTGTCCAGCCCAGGGGTTCCTCATGGATTGGAAAATTTGGTGGCTGGGGAGCAGTGGCAGTACATATGGCCACCCTCCCCACTGCCAAAGTCCCAAACTCCAAGTCCCACCTAGTAAGTCAGGGCCAGGTCAAGCCCCTTCCCCTCATCCCCATGTCTGGATGAGGTCAGGCCATGTCCATCCCCCAGGCTGGGTGAGACTGGGCCACACTTCCTTTCCCCTTTGGGGTCGCGTTGGGGCTGACTCAAGCCCCTTCCCTCCCCCCACAAGGAGCTGCTTCAAGCCCTGTTCCCCACAATGGGGCTGGGTTGGGGCAGGGCCACACCCTCCCACAGTGGAACCAGGTGGGAACTGGAGTGCCCCCTGCCCGCTTCTGTGAGACCTGTGCCGGATCAGGACTCCCAGCCTGACCTGGCCCCCAGACAGCCTGGGTACTGCCCATCATGTCTGTCACCAGCCAAAAAAGGTTGAGAACCAGTGATCTAAACTATTAGACAGCACTCTTATCTCTAGTGGCTGTAATGCTATAGAATGGAAACACCTACTGTGTTAAAAACAGATTCGGTTTCCTTTACCCATAATAAGAAGCCTGTTATTCCATGACTTCATTGGGACAGCTCATGGAGGAAGCTCCTCTTAAATAGGTATCAGCATCTGGCTTTTACTGAATTCTGTAGGCCAGGCTTTCATAAACCTGACCATGAAAACTGGTTAACTGGACATACAAATAGATACCTAAAAAGCAAATATCCCCTTATATATTGGGTATGTTACCTTGAGGAAACAGCCCACCTGAAAGATAGAATTATAAAAAGAAAACCATTTTTTTCCCTGTCAGGGTATTTATATGCAGCAAACACTTCCCATAGCACCTGAATCTATGTCCGCATTTGCTAACGCTGTTTAGCATTGGCTAAAAGACTCACAGGAAGTAACAAGGAGTCATAATGACCATCGAGGCAGGCTCCTGCATAATGCATAGCAGAGAACTTCACCCCGGTAGTGGAGGGAAATATTTTTGCTCCTACTATCAAACGGTACACTATTAGACCAAATAACTTGTTGTTGAACCAAACTGTCTCTCACAGAAAGACTTTCAATCCTGTTTTTAAGACGTTGAGCTATGGATAATCTACCACATCCCAAAGGAAAGCTGTTCCAATGCCTAATTATTCTCCCTTGTAAAAAAAAAAAACCAAAAACATGTTCCTTACCTACAAATATTAAACAAAGCATGAAAAAGTGCAATCTTTTTAGATATTGGTTTTAACTATTCATGCTTGGACATCCCCACATCTTTTGTACTTCAGAATGAAAACCAAAAACACTTTTCACCAGACACCATTAGCAACCATTGGTTTGAACAGAGAGCCATCCAGCCAGCAGGTAACATTTCACTCCAGTTCTTGGCTTATACTTTCTTGTCTGCTGCAATGCACTGAAAAGGAGAGGAGAGGAGAGGAGTGGAAAGGAGAGCAGATATATGTTTCAAACATGATCTAGGGGATAATATTTGAAAATCCCTAGCACTAAATGAACTTGGAATTAAACAAAGTCACGCTCATCAAGGATGATAGAAGTGGAGAGGATGTAGTTTAATAAGGACTAATTCAATTATTAATGTTCACATAAATCTCTTTTAAATTAAAAGTTTTACAATTTTATAAATAATTCAGGCAGCCTCTTTCTGCCTGTTGTCATGGAAGCACTCTCTCTCTTCCTTTGTTCTCCTCCCGTCCCTTGCCCAAGGCTCTGCCTCGTACCAGGCTATCATGGTTCGCCTGGTTGCCCAAGGCTGGAGATTAAGCACCCCCAACTCTTACGTGACCCTCTCTTTCACCCTGTTCATTGTCTGAGACCAGGTTAAGGTCTGCTTCCCCCCATGCCTTATGGCTTTCTGCCAACAAGAAACACAGATGTGGTAACAAGAAAGGATATACCCTGAATTGCAGCAATTATCAGGGTGCATTGACTATCCACCTGAAGACAAACAGGAGGTGTTAGTTGTAAGCTGGACACAGAAATGCACAAGTCAGCATGGTATTACAAACACTGATGGGAAAGCTATAGGCAACAGTGCATTTACAAGTGAAATTCAAGGCTTGCAGCAGTGAGGTGACCCCAGGAAAGGAGTATGGAAACTAAATGGCAGCAAAAGGGCACAGCAGCCCCCTTGGCTCTGCAGGGAACTAGCGGACCTCCTGTGGCTAAAAAGAAAGGCCTACAAAGGATGGGGGATGGGATCCACCTCCAAGGAGAAATATTCTGAACTGGTCTGAACCTGCAGAGAGCGAACCAGAAAAGCCAGGGCTGCAACTGAACTCCAACTAGCTACAAGTATCAAGGACAATACAAAGTCCTTTTTCAGATATGTGGGGAGTCAGAGGAAAAGCAAAGGCAACATTGGACCCCTGCTAAACCAGACAGGACAGTTGACTACCAATGCCCAGGAAAAAGCCAACTTGCTAAATGGGTATTTTGTGTCAGTCTTTCACCAGTCCCACGGAATGCCCCTGCCCATTACAGGATAGGAAGGCCTGGGTGAGGGAATTCCTTACCCTCCATCAATGCTGACCTCGTGAAGGAACACCTTGAGAGGCAGGATACCTTCAAGTCAGCCGGCCCTGACAATCTACACCCCAGGGTACTCAAGGAGCTGGCGAGCATCATAGCCCAGCATCTGGCACGGATCTTCAAGAACTCCTGGTGCTCTGGTGTAGTGCCCGGAGACTGGAAGAAGGCCAATGTGGTGCCTGTCTTCAAGAAAGGGAGGAAAGTGGATCTGGCAAACTATAGGCCCATCAGCCTGACCTCTATCCCGGGGAAGGTCTTAGGAAAGATTATTAAAGAGGCTGTTCTTAACAGACTTGCCAACGGCAACATCCTGAGGGATAGCCAGCACGGGTTTGTTGTGGGTAGGTCTTGCTTGACTAATCTTATTTCCTTTTACAACCAGGTGACCTATCACCTGGACAAGGGAGAGGAGATTAATGTCATATATCTTGACTTCAAAAAAGCCTTCAATCTGGTATCCCATGATCACCTCTTGGCAAAACTGGCCAACTGTGGCCTTGGGTCCACCACGATCTGCTGGCTGGGGAATTAGCTCCGTGGTTGACAGAAGTAAATCATCATGGTGCGCCGTGACCATGGGGGGGGGTCCCCCAAGGCTCCATACTTGGGCCTATACTATTTAATATCTTTATTAATGATGTGGACATTGATATCAGAAGCGGACTGACCAAGTTTACCAACGATACCAAACTCTGGGGTAAAACATCCACACCTGAGGACAGGAGGGCAATCCAGGCTGAACTTGACAGGCTCAGGAAATGAGCGGACGAGAACCTGATGGTGTTTAACACCGAAAAATGCAAGGTTCTCTACCTTGGGAGGAAAAACCTGCAGCATCCTTATAGGCTCAGCAGTGCTACACTGGATAGCACTACAGATGAAAGGGACTTGGGGGTCATGATTGACCACAAGATGAACATGAGCCTTCAATGTGATGCTGCGGCTAGTAAAGCGAGCAAAATGCTGGCTTCCATCCCATGCTTCTCAAGCAAATCCTGGGACGTCATTCTCCCGTTGTACTCAGCCTTGGTGAGGCCGCAGCTGGAGTACTGCATCCAGTTTTGGGCTCCACAATTCAAAAAGGATGTGGAGAAGCTTGAGAGAGTCCAGAGAAGAGCCACGTGCATGATCAGAAGTCAGGAAAACACCTTATGACGACACGCTGAGAGCTATGGGGCTCTTTAGCCTGGAAAAGCACAGGCTCAGGGGTGATCTGATGGCCACCTATAAGTTTATCAGAGGTATTCTTCAGGATCTGGGGGAATGATTGTTCACCAGAGCGCCCCAAGGCATGACAAGGTCGAACGGTTATAAACTACTGCAAGACCGTTTCAGGCTGGACATAAGGAAGAATTTCTTTACTGTCCAAGCCCCCAAGGTCTGGAATAGCCTGCCATGGGAGGTGGTTCAAGCACCTACATGGAACACCTTCAAGAGAAATTTGGATGTTTATCTTGCTGGGATCCTATGACCCCAGCTGACTTCCTGCCCCTGGGGCAGGGGACTGGACTCGATGATCTTCCGAGGTCCCTTCCAGCCCTAATGTCTATGAAATCTATATATGTATTGGTCATAACACATTGAGGAAAAAATACCTGTTCTTTAGTTAAAACCATGGTAAGCCCTCAGTCTCATCCAGCGAGTCAGGTAATTAGAGGGGTAGGTGACCAAATCAAATGAGGAAAAGTGTGATGATGTCTTCCAGGGGACAGGGAAGTTCTGAGCAATGTACAGAATAGAACTAAATAAACCCAGTTATCCCATGCATCACACCCCTAAAAAGTTGCCCTTATAGTGAGGTAGAGGCTAAGAGAAGCTGCAGAAGACCGTTGCTTAGAGCAACCAGAAAATATCAAAGAGTGTATGCCCTTGCTGGTCATTGTAGGGGGAAAAAAGACTTATCCATAGACCTACAGGAGCTAAAAAAGGTTTTAAAAAAAAAAGAAAGAAAAAGAAATAACTTCCATTAGCTACAAGCAGAAAAATGTTTGGAAAGGTAGCTGATTCCAAATATTTTTCTGTGCTTGATATATCAGCAGGGTTCTGGTAGGTGCTCATGCCTATCTATCAGGCTTACCTTTTTGGAGCTTGTGTTGCATCCCAGGATCGAGGGTCTGCTTTGTGATTGGTGGAGCCCACCCACCAATCCAGAGGCAGCTCAAGGGAAGCAGTGCCCCACCCTTTTCCGAAGGGAGGGGGCAAGGAGCAATTGGACCTGAATCAGAACTGCGCCAGCCAGGTCCGGAGAACTTCGGGGTGGAGCTCCAGAAGAGTATAAAAGGGGAGCATGCACACTGGGGAGAGACGATGAGGGACAGTGAAGAGAGAGGAGCTCCAGAGATGGCCATCCTCAGGACCCCACTTGAGCTTCAGTGGTGCGCAAATTGGCAGATGGGGATCAGGCTCTAGGAGCCGCTTGAGGCAGCTTGAGCCTGCAAACCCAGCAAGTGGCTGGGCAGTCGGTGTGCAGATCGGCACGTGGAGAATCCACCCTGGGAGCAGCTCGCAGCTGCTTGGGACTCACCTGGTGCATGGGTCAGCACATGGAGGACCTGCCTGGGAGCAGCTCATGGCTGCTCAAGTTAGCCCTGGCCTTAGGCCAAGTGACTGGAGCCCCGCAGTGGGGCTCCGCCTTTAGCTAAAAGAGCCCCGGTGCCCAGAGCAGTGCCTGGGAAAGGGAGGACCCACAGTGTGAGACCAGGGAACTGGAGCCTGTAAGGGATCAGCTCCCACAAGAGAGAGAGAGCCCTGGGCTGCCCAGTGCAGGGTGCCAGGCCACCGAGGAGAGCTGAAGGCACCACTGGAGAGAGGCTCTCATGGGATCGGCCACCAGGGAATGAGCCTTGGCTGCTTCAGAGAGGAAGTGTGAGTTGCTGGGAAACTGGGCCCCATAGGGGAGGCGGAAACAGGACAGGAGGGTCTGCTACCTCCACCCTCCAGTGTGGGAGGGGCGTGTCCACATCCCAGAGCCCTAAAGAGGAGGGGCTCCAAGGAAACCCCTTGGGGAGGTGCTGAGTGCACTCCCTCTTTTGGGTGATTGTTGTTGTGTCAAAGTCTATATCACTATGGGTATTCTTTAAGGAAGTTTATATGGTTTATATGTTATTAATGTGTTAATGTGTATATTTGTATTGTTACTTGGTAGGTCTAGGAAATATTATTAACTTATTTGATTTATATAAGTTGAGTGCCCTTATGTGTTTATCTTGTTGTAACCTTAACTATCTTGTTCAATGTATTAATTATTATACATGTTGTAAGTTATATGGTTTATGTGAATTGTGGGATATTATATGTAGTGTCATATGCTAAGTTTTATTGTAAATATTTCATGTTTCATCTTAAGTATTTATTATAGTAATAAATTGTATATATTTAAGCACTTGGTCTCAGCCTGGCTCTGTAGAGAGGAGAGGGAACTGCTTTAGTATCTGGCCCCTCCATCAGCACCCTACCTGACCCCCATCACTGTCATTGGAGGACAGGGCACACCCCCCTGGGAGTACCTGGGCTACACCTATAACCCTTCAACTCCACTGTAACAGGGCTATTTCCTGTTACTGAGTGAGACAGACAACTGATTGGACAATAGCTACAAGAGAAGGAACAATGCAGCCTACACGGAAGGCTGGCAGACTGCTCACTCCAACCTGGGATTAGGTGCTCAGATGAAGAAGTCAGAGGCTAACAAAAAAGGTTAAGGAGTTTGGGGTACATGACTTATGAAGAGAAGCTTAGGGGACTGGGCTTATCTAGTCTGCAGGGCTAGGGACAGACATTCAAAAAGCCTGAGCCTGCATTGATTCAATCTTTTCAGGTTAGTCTAACCTGGATAGGATAAACTGGTTCATAACCGAACAGACATCTCAGAAATGCAGGCACATGCCTGCAGTGGCTCAGGCTAAAAGCCAGGGGGTGCTAGAGCAGCCCTCCCTTCCCTTGCACAGTACTGAACTGGGGGGGCGTAGCTCTGATTAGCCCAGCAGGAAATTGATAACTGTGTTATTATTACCCCAAACTCGGTGTTTATCACCCCATTAAGAAAACAACACAGGGACATTACCAGCTACCTGTTGATTCTACCTGTTGATCCAGCATGGGCCGTAGCCACCATGTGGTCTGCTAATACACAGACGCCTCTCCACAAGGCAGAAGGGAGAGGCAATTTCCTGTTTGGCAGGGAATGGTGACTGGGAGGGGAAGTAGCCCTCAGTCAGTGCTGGAGCTGCAGCCAGGGAGCAGAGGGGAGGGGCCAGCTCTGCTCTGGAGCCCAGGGAGCATGCCAGGATGCTGGAGGAGTCTGGTTTATCTTAAACCAGCAAGGGGTCTGGGACAGACATTGCATAAACCAGTTTGACCCAGTTAAGTCCCCCTCAGGAAGCTAAAGGCATCACTACAGAGCTTAGCAAGCAAGATGCTGACACTCTACAGCTGGGGTGTCAAACATACATGAACCAGATTTGTCCTGTGGAGCTTCTTCATTTAGCCCACTGGGCTACTGGAGGGCACTGTAAGTTGGGCCCTTTGGTCCTGCTCAACAGACCCACTGACAGTGAGCTCAGCTCACTGCTGCCAGACCTGGCACTGCCCCCACTCTCACCCTCACCCTTGCCTCTGCTAGACCCTTCACTGCTCCTGGCCTCGCTCTCCCGTCATCAGACCCTATACTGTTTCTGGACTCTGCACCACCATCGCCACCACCACAGTGACCACTGCACCAGCCCTTATGCCCCAGGTTGTATCCAGCCTGAAAGGAGCCCCAAGGTCCAGATTTGGCCCTGGTGCCCACATGAGTGTCATACCCCTTCTCTACAGTGTACAGCACTGGTCTGTGAGCAGGAAATATCACACTTGTGTTTCAGTTTTTCCCTAGTGAGATTATCTCTCCATGGCTCAGATGGAGCTCCAGGCCTAGAAAACTTATCAGAACCAGGCCTAAATAGAGATGATTGAAACATCCTGCATGCAAAAGAGTCAGCAAGAGAGGCAGAGAGGTTTCACTGGCTCTCTAATTCTAGTGGATCCTCAGAGGCCACAGTAGTGAGAGTGGGACAAGAGTATCACAAGAAAAATAGACCAGAACCAAATTTGTAGAGCAGGTCTACAGTCTTTCCCAGCATCCAAACCCCCATGCAGAGGGACACCCAGCAAGTAGTCTGAGGTCACATGCCATATGAGTATCCACTTCCCCTGAAGAGCACCTTTCTGGTTTTTTGCACCAAGGAGTGGAATGATATCAGACTGCTGAGTCCTGGAAATAGTGAAGCTATCCCCACCATACACACACCATCATTCCCAAGAAAGTCTTAAGGGATTAATTCATCTCCTATCTCTGCTAGGAGCAACAGAAGTCTGGAAGCTTGAGAGAGTCCAGAGGAGAGCCACTCATATGATCCAAGACCTGGAGGGAAGGCTGTACAAGGAAAGGCTGAGGGACTTGGGACCCTTCAGTCTGGAGAAGAGAAGGCTCAGGGGGGACTTGGTGGCAGCCTACAACTTCGTAAGAGGGGTACATCAGGACCTGGGAGAATATCTGTTCACCAGAGCTCCCCGAGCAATAACAAGTTCCAATGGCCATAAACTCCAGGAAAGCCGATTTAGACTGGATATAAGAAAAATGTTTTTTACGGTGAGTGTGTCCAGGGTCTGGACCAAACTCCCCCCCAGAGGTGGTGCAAGCACCTACTCTGGACTCCTTCAAAAAACAACTGGATTTAGTTCTTGTTGGGGTCACTTGATCCCAGCTGACTTCCCACCTATGGCGGGGGGCTGGACCCAATGATCTCATGAGGTCCCTTCCAGCCCCTAATGTCTATGAAATCTATGAAAGGGACTTCATTCCTTTTACTGTACTAGTCCCAAGAAAATAGGCCTCCACCACAGATCAGAACTCTGCTGTCTGAACAAGTACACAAGCCAGTTTAATAAGGGGGTTTGGCGTCTCTTCCTTCCTCCATGCCCACTTTCATTTTGTGGGGCCTGTATCAGCAACCCCCTGAAATGCAAAGTTATGTGATGCCACCTGGCAAGTGCCTGAAATTTGGTGCAGGCATCAGTCATCATCACAGAGAGACAGAGGTGAGAGAGTTGGGATTTCGGATTCAGACTCTCTTGAAAATCTCCCTCCAAGGTTCTTTGTAAAATGTAAGTGTGGCTGAGTTTGCAGCATATCTAAAAAGACAACAGATTTGTATGTCTCTATACACATGATAGGTTAATCAATTTTAAGGCCAGAAGGGACTGCTGTGCTCATCCAAACTGAGCACCTGAATAGCATGGACCAGAGCATTATACCCGGTGATTCCTGCCGTGACAGGAATTTTTCTTCCTCAGTATGTAAGCAAACCACTACTGAGCCCAATGATTTGTGCTTGAGCTGAAGCATTTCTCTGAAAAAGACAGAGAAAATCCACTGCGACTCAAACAGTTGTTTTTTTTACAGGGACTGAACTCAATCTGTGAAGGCAATCATCTCAAAGAACCAGATACAGGTAACGTTTCTTTGACACACGCTCAGTTAATCTTAGCAGCAGCATACATCAGCAAGCCATGCCCTGTATGCATGGATCTGAGAACTGACAATACATTCAAGAAAGATTTCTTGGAACTAAAACTCCAAGCCATAAAGAAGTCCCGCACATGCCGCATGTCACTTACAGAAGCCATTGATATTATTCCCTTATTCATTTAGTGTTATGAGTAAACTCTCTTGAGTAAACTACTCGAGAGAAAACTCTCCCGGGCATGTGTCTATACGTGCAAGGACACGGGCCAGATTTGCTGCTCCTAGTAGCAGACTGTTCCCACTCCCCACAGCCCTGCTACGGGCCCCTTCAGCAGCCAGGGGGAGCTCTGAGTCATTGCTCCCTGCCCACGGGAGCTGGAAGTTCCCTGGTGCCGTGGCAGGAGGACATTGTCCCCACCTGGGATCCAGTGGCAGAGTCAATTTTCAGGTAGCAAATTTACCTATGATTAGAGCCAATTACTGTGTGATAAGCATCTGGACATGTAGATGTAGATGCTTACTGTGCAGTAATTAGCTCAGTAAAACATCTCACGTAGACACACCCAGTGTTCAGTATACCCAACCAGGCTGCTTTGTTCTGAACCAACTGGGATCTTCTTACATATTTACTGTAGTTATTTACATGTCATTTTGCATGGACAGCAAAAACTGTGCTAATACACTAATGCACAGTAGAATTGGTCTATTACGCATTAAGCATCACACAAAAAAGTTGCTTTTGCAACTGCACATTAGTGCAGGCTAATGCACCTCTATGTAGTACCTCATATTACAGGTACTAAACTGAATGTGCAGCAGCAACGGCGCATTAATGAATATGTAGATGGACGCACTGTGTATGTTTTCTCTGCCCTGTACTGAGCTGCTGGGGAGCATGATCTGCCTGGCAAATTTCTTATTGGACAGGCCAAGATGGAGACCCTGAAGGGCCACAGAAACCAACTTGCAGGGACCAGCTTTGATGACAGTCTCCACCCCTTCCAGTTTCTGATCCAGGTTCATGTTTACTTTGAATCTGGACACTTCCTCTTACACCACAACTGTAACAGGGGATGCATGACTTAGGAGCTGAAGTTCAGCTGCTGGTGGTTAGAGAGGAGCCTGCCAGCCAAGAAACCCTGAGTCAGATGACAGGGTTGACTGACTAGCCCTAGGGAGAAGTTAAAAGGCCACAGGGAAGGGAGAGAGGAAGACGAGCACCCAGCCAGGGGTGCCTCTCTCCTGAGGTCTGAAAAAAGCCTGGAGCTTTTGCTTTTGTTTGTTATTTGCCTGCTGCTTATGTTATTGCTTATCTGGTTTCTTGTGGGGACAAGCACACTCCATGTAAAATACATGGACTGGAACTGACAATTGACTGAACGTTTTGAGCAAACTGGCTTCCGTGGGCAGGTTAAAGGAGGGACAACCCACTACATCAACATGACTTGGTTTGTGTTCTGCTGGGCCATCAAAGGACCACACTGCCCAGTGGGAGATGGCCAGCAAGTACTAGAAGTGTGAGTGCCTAATTGGCATTGGGAAGGGGGTTTCAATCTCTGGTTGTAATTATATATTTTTATTAACAAATATTTTCATACCCAGCCCCATGGAGGGCTCTGCAGTGTGACACCTTCTCATATTGTCTTTAATATTTTTATAATAAAAGTTTAAAATATTGAAATCTGTCTATCTGTCTACCTATCCCCATGGACACCCACCTCTTTCTCTCTGTCTCTTTCTCCCCCTCCTACCATGCACACCAATCTTTCTTTTTCTATCTTCATGCACACCATGTATTGATCTATTGATCTGTCTATCCCTGCATACACCATCTATCTTTGAGTGAAAGGACTGCCCTGTCCTTGGGGAAGGACAAATCTCCTCCTTTACTAATGCAGCAAAAAGAATCAGTTGGGGAGAGGGAGCAGGAAATACCAAAAGTCAGGGTGCTACGATATAGGTAATGTGGGGCAAAGGGTTGGATTAAGTGCACAGGGAAAGGGACGGGGAACAGAGTAGTAGGGGAAGAGCCATCTGCAGGCACATCATTATTCAGGTACCTCAGAAACCAGGGGTGGCCAGAGTGGCTATGGCAAGGACTAGGTCCCTCACTGGGAAGTACCCTTTGACTTCCCCAAGCCCAAGCTCTCACTCATTGGGATCAGAAGAGGAGAGAGAGGAACCTAAGTAAATGTTGGGGCTACTGTAACTACAGGGCGCCACCATCATCAGAATCATCTAACAGCCCAGCAGTTCCAACAGAGAATGGGTTTTCTTTGTTATGCCTGAAGAGAAAGTGCAAGGAGAAAGGGCACGTCAATAACAGAAGTGAAGGGACTGGGGGCCTGTGGGCCTTCAGCCAGTGCAGGAAAAATTATTAGAGTTGTGACAAGGATCTGGGATCAGGGGACCCTACCAACCAACCAGACAAAAGCAGCTGGAAGAGAAGGAAAGATGAGAGGGAAGGTAAATCAGTGTGATTAGAAACATCAGCAAGTTGGTCAGGAAAATAAGGAGTTTGGGCACGCATGCAGACTGGGGTGTGAGACAGAGGCTTGATGGCCTGAAAGCAGCAGAGCCCAAGCACAAGCCAGAGGTAAGTGCTATTGATCTTTGAAGCAATAGCATTTGCATCTAGCCGGGATCCAAGAAACAAGGCTGTGTTCTAGGCCGGGTGTGTTGGGGAGCTCAGCAGGGGGTGGGGGAGAGGTACATCCTTTTGGTCAGGTTATGATGAAGGAGAGGCATTGCATTTTACTAGAATTGAGGCAGCCAGACCAAGGAGGAGGGAGGGGGCACTCTTAGTCAATTCCTGTTCTTTGGGTGTAAAGCACTGGTATGTCCCCATCTCTGCCCTGCAGCATCTGAAACTGAGGTGGGAATGGTGACAGACTACAGGTCTGTAATATTTCTAGATTCAATGGGTTTGTTACAATAATGTTTGATGTCTCCATTTGCCTTAAATAGCTTAGAAAATAATGAGCTTACAGCATTTTGAAGGAGACTTGTGAGGATCTGCCGAAGTGCTCTGCCAAGGGAAACTCTACTAAACAATGAACCACATTTCATATATCAACCTGGGACCAAATGGATTCAAACTCCAGCACCTTGGGAGATTCCCTGCTCTTTCTGGTGCCAAAGAAAGATTTCAGAAGAACTCAGTGCAAAAAGATGGCTTGAAAAGGAGACCTTCAGACAGGAGACCAAGAAAGAGACAAAGGCAGGACAAGAAGAGATTGAGAATCTTACAAGAGCACAGCCAGGTCTGTTTATCTGACAGGGACTCTGCCTAGGAGCTGGTCTAGGTATTGTTCCCCCAAGGACTCTGCCTGCTGTATTGCTGTAGACTAATAAATGCTGGTTTTGTTTCAGAGCTGCCCGCTTCACTGCATGTGGCTTCAGGTGCAATCTGTCCCCTAGAAAATGTCCTCTGATGCTTCCACCATTTGCCCTGTAGGTCCCGCCCATGAAGAGCCCCATGGTCTAGATCTGGCCTGGAAAACAGAGTGAGTTTGACACCTCTTCTTTAGAAGACAGGCTTGATATGCACCTTTGTAGACTAACTAAGATATAGAGAGAGAGCAAAAGTGTTTGTAAACCCAAGTTCACTTCATCAGATGTTGTGATAAGCAGAAAGTAGAGTATAAGAACGAGAAAGAAATTAGTGTACAAAAGACAAGGGAGGGGGGAGAGAAAGAGATAAGAGGAAGAGGGCAGTGCTGTACTGTAGCAAGAACAGTGCCAGCAGTGCACTGGCATAGTGGTGGGGAGGCAACAAAAAGTAGCTGCTATAAGTGCACAATTAGAACTGTGACTGTGGTAGTAACTGGAAGTCATCGCTGCCTCTGTGCACCAGGTATCTGGCCACATCCCTACACTGCTGAACCATAGGGAACCGTTCAACACAACAAGGGGTTACAAGCTAGTGAACTTTTTGTACGCATGCATGGGATGCCCAAGCTAGAGAATATTTTGGGGTATCATCACTTAGTAAGAGAGGGGCCTTTACCATATTTACTTAAATACAAAAAGACATTTCCCTCATTCAGCTGGGGAAAAACAAGCCTCATCTTGGATTCAAATATGAGTGCTCTGGCCCTGATGTGGGCCCAGGACTGGAGCTAGAGCTTCTGGTATTGGGTGGGAGGGGCAGCATTGTACGTAGAGATTAGGCAGTAGTGCAGGGGTGGGCAAAATGCGGGCCGAATGCGGCCCACCAGGCCATTCTATCCAGTCCACGGGGCCCCTAAAATTAAAAAATATATATATTTACCTGCCCTGGCTTGCCAATACTCAGTAAATGGCCCTCCACCCAAAATAATTGCCCACCCCTGCAGTAGTGCATGCTGTTGCCTGGGGGGAGGGGGCTGCAGCACACATCAGGGGATGGGGAAGCAGTGGGTTACAGTGGGTTATGGAGCAACAATGCATGGGAGGGGATAGGATGGGGGATCCCGTGTGAGTTGAGGATTGAGCAGCAGTGGGGTCTTAGGGGTGAGCAACAGCACAGGATGGGGATTGAGCAGCAGCAGAGGTTGGGGACTGGGTAGGGGGTCAGGTGGCAGGGTGCAGGTATGGGGGGATGAGTGTCAGTGGAGCCTCGTGCAGGGGTCAGGCTGCCTGCCTTCTCCATGTTTGGAGACAAATTTAAAACAACCCTCTAGAAATTAGATTCTATAAATGGAAAATTATAACACATTTATAATTTTCCATTTATAGAATCTAATTATTGAGGGTTCTCTTCAATTTGGATAGTTACAGTACATTCTCTGTGAGGCATCAGATGGTCAGTTGGAGTGAGAATACTACTACCCAGAGCAGAAGATGGGTTGGGCAGCTAGTGATGTTCACCAACCACTGTCCCGGTCTAAGTAAACTTGAGGAGTATGGGAAGTGACTTTTGGCAAAGTTATTGGAAATTAAATACTTGTTTACTCAATAATGCAGTTGCAGTTGAAAGGTTGAATCCTCAAGGAATGAGAAACATCCCAGATGGAAAGGTGGAAACTGGCCAAACAGAGCCTGGAGGTCTTTCCATGTTCTCTCTCAAGACATTGACACACAGCTATGTGCGGGCCGGGAGCGGGCCAAGGCTTTCGGGGGCGCGTGGTGGGCTGTGGCCAGCAGCCCTGGCATGTGGGTCGGGGAATTCGGCAAGGCGGACTAGAATTAGGCACAGACGCGTAGAGGTTGATTAAAGATTATTTTACTTACACCGTAGATGGTCGCGGTGCAGGCAGGAAAACTTGCTTGCATTGCAGTTACAGATAGAAAAGAAGAGCGGACAAGAGTTCTAACCGCGAACTCTGGTCCAAGGCCGGCTGAGAGCTCTAGAACCGCGAGCCCGTCGAATCAACCGGACGAAATAACCCGAGAAGAGCTCTGGATACCACGATGAGAGTCCGAAAGGTGACTCTCCACGAAAGCGCGCAGGGAAGGGTACATCGAGGGATCAGGCGGCGATGGGGAGAGGCTAGAGGTTGATCAGACCCCTATATCCTTCTTAAGGCACACGCTGGGTTCGTTAAGCTCCACAGCGTGCTTAGAGTTCTTCACGAGATGTGAAGTCCTCCTTCTCCTCCAACTTGGGCGGAAACCGCTCAAGCCTCTTATACGGCTAGCAAGCCAATCGCTAGCCGCCACCTCGGAATAATTTAGAAACAGCCAATAGTGGGAAACAAATTTACATACGGGTGGCGGGAACTCCTTTGCACCGGGGTTGTCTCTATGCAACTGAGAATTGCACTGTGCAAAGAAAGCTTCTCGTGGAGGGAAATAATTCTGCAGTGCCGAAGCACACACAAAATCATACCCTTTGGGTCATGACAAGCTAACATTTAGCATTGCAAAAGTCATTGGAGAGCTCTCCAAAGCTGACTGCAAGCTAGGGAAGTTGTGGACATGAGGGTGAGTATAAATTAAAGAGGAAGAGGTTCAATATCAAAGAAGCAAGCTGAAATGAGCCAAAATTGCAACAGATTTTAGGAAAACAGATGGAACATCCCCTTCAGATGTCTTTTGTAGGATGCAAGGAAAAGAGAATGCAGAGGGATATAGCAGGTTGATGGGATCCTGGTACAGGGTGATTTGCAAGGACCTCTATGACATGTTGAGGATGGTTCATAAATATTGCAGTGAGGAAGCTATTTCAAGGTCAGACTATTCCTCCCTTCCAGTAGCAGCAGGTTTGGAATAGCACTGCAGGCTTTTCAACTTAGGCAAATGAGAAAGAACTGATTTGTGAAGCCAGAGACAAAATGGATGTTTATGTAGCTGATCTGTAAACAAAGTAAATTGTACTGGACTTTAGGGTGCTTTCAGTGATGCCTGAACTAAAGATACATCAGGGTCCTCTCACATGACTTATTTTGTGATTTTTTTTTTCAGAACTAAAGATCTATTATCCTTTGAACTCGGGCTACAAAATGTTGACTTCCATTATAGCCCAGAGACTTAGAATTTAGTAGAGAAATTATTACATCCCCGTCAGTCCATTGTAGTTAAACATGGCCCAGAGGCAACTGTAGTTTAAGAAATAGCATTTGTATAATTTAGGAAATAATTGAAACTGAGGAAGGGGGAAGTGAATCAAGCACAAACATTTAACAGACTGAACCTACCATACTTAAGGTAGATCCTGCGTCAGATCTGGATTGCACTTCAGTTCATTGACTGGCAAAAATATTCATTCCCCATGCAGTAGGCAGCCATCAATCCTCTGGATCGCAGTGTACATGTAAGAGGTCTAATCAGATTCCTGTTGATTCCGTTTGTGGCTGACAAGCCCAAATTGAGAGCGACACAGCTTGCTACAAGTTTCACAGATCCATATGTTGTCTGAGCAGGAGTCCAAGTTTACAGCATGCTTTCTTCTTTCTCATTTTGCTTCCGTCCTCTAGATCAAAGTCCCTTCATGTTAAGCTGCACACAGTGCCAGATGTTCCCTCCAGATTGGACAGGATTTTGTGCCCTCCTCCTAGCTTTCTATGTTGATGCTGAATGATTTCATATCATTTCTGCACACATCTTGGTACTGCCATAGCGGGTGACCCTGCTATATAGACCTGTCTTGAATCTCACTATACAAAATATTTTGGGGGGATACAGTCTTCTCCCATTCTCCTGATGTGGCCAATCCATTGCAAACTTTTCTTCTTGATAGTGGTTTCTAAATGTGTGAGTCCTACATGCTGCAATACCTCTGTGTTTGGTTTTCTGTATTCCCACAGAGATCTCATGTGGAAGCTATTCAGTCTTTTGAAATACCTAGTATATGTAATCCCTGTTTCTGAACCATAAAGCAGGGAGGACAGCACACAAGTCTCATAGATTCATATCTTCAACGTAGCCAATAGTTTGGGGTTATTCCATGCATGGTGTTTCTGTAATAGCCCAAAATTCTTAGCTGCTTTTCTGATTCTGTTAGTTCAGTCTGAAGGTCAAGGTTCCTGCTAATCATAGAAGCCATGCAGCAAAAGCTAACCCAAGTAGCAAGAAGTGTCAACAACACCAAGAGATTTATCGTCCAGAGCAATGTTAGGTATTGATTTTTTCACCCCTTGGTACATGATCACAGTCTTCTTAAGACTAATTGTCACCCCAAAGCTCTTGCATGATTCATAAAATCTGCCTAAGAAATTTTGCAGGGGAGATTCACTGTGGGTAACCAAGGCCACGTCATCCACAAACAGGAAATCTCTCAAAACTGGTTCATTCACCTTGATTTTTGCTCTAAACTTTGTGATCTTGATCAAGCCTCCATCTAGTCTGGTTCAAAGATAAATGCCATCATTGCTGCCTCATGCATCTCTGTATTAAAGAGGAAAGGAGGAAAGGAAATTTTGGCATATTCTGGAGTAAGACAAGGTTCTACCATATTGTTTTTCTTTGGACCTTTTATTGTGTGCAGGGCATGGTTGCAGATATTTCAGATGTGTGGAGACAGGGAAGCATCCAGCCCAGGGCTGCCTGCTCCCCTGTCTCAAGGCACACTGTGCCCCAGCAAGTGGGGAGCACTGATTAGGGTGCAGGATGCCTCAGCATGGGGGCTTTGCAGCATGCAGGATGGAAGAGCAGGCAGCCCTAGGCTTTTTTCGGGGGGGGTGGGGGCTGCTACTGGGAAATCCCCTGGTAGCAAATTGTACCCCTGCAATGCAAGTTAGCAGTGCTGCACATGGTTTAATGTGCAATGTGTGCAATTTGTGGTGCCACAAAGAGGTTTGTGGTGCCACAAACCGCACATACCTGCACATCTAGATCCAGCCACCTGTAGCCAGAGTGGTGAGTAGTTGGGTGGCTCTACACAAGATGGAGGCTGGGCTTAGCATGGAGCGTATCAGCTGTGTACTAGGTGAGAGTACCGTGCCCTTCTGCACAACCACCGAGCAACCTCCCTCCCTCCCCACAGAATAAGAGAAACATGATGTCATTCATGAGAGCTGAGTTAAGCCAGGAGATGCATTTTGCACTCAAGCATTCTCTAGCACATGACTACTGTTCAAAAGTTTGTTGTTTTTTTTAAATTAAATTGTCCTTGCACTACAAGCTCATGTACCAGCTGTGGTTGTTATTACAGTATTATGGGAGTTAAAGTCACTGATCACAAGGCTGTACTTCCCTGTGCTACTGTCAGGTAGATTATTCCACTGGAAAGTAATAGATAGTGGTTTGTATATAGAAGTTATAATGATGTTCTTAAGGCTAAGTGTGATCATTTCAATGTTGTTCTTGCTTGTGCTGGTATGCACTTGCTCAATTTGCAGGTCAGGTCTAGCAAAAACTGCACTGCCATACTGCCTATGTCTTATTTCAGCAATGAGTGTTTTATCTTTTATGGTTGGATAAGAGTCCTTATGTCCTTTGTACATCTCCTGCATGCGCACAGTATCATACTCCTGTGATACTACTGCCAGGATATTAGCTTTAGCCTGTGAGTATCCTTCAATGTTAATTGAAAGGATTGATAGTGCTGGGTCTAATAAGACCCTTTGTTCATGATGCTGGTCACTTGTCCCTTGGATAGACATGGTTGTTGAAATTCGGTTGGTGTTTGGAGTGGTTGATAGATTTGGCCTTCTAGGAGATAACTGTCTCTAGTGGGTTATGGAATAGAGAAAATCCCACACAATTTACTGATTTGTTTTGATGCACTGGCTGGGGGAGTAGTTAGCTGATTGCACGATTTCACAATGATTACACACTTAATTCATACAACACAATTTTATTTTAAAACTCTTTGCTACGTATATAACACTGCTTAGCTTTAAGAAACACCACAAACATTAAAAACACAATAATTACATATATCAAAAACAATGCTCCGAATGCACTTCCTTCCCAAACAATGCTATAAGAATTAGTGTTACAAAAACAACTACAATTACAACTAAAAGTTAAATTTGAATCAATACTGTTATTTTTCATAATATACTTACAATCCTAGAATTCCGAGAAGCCAAATACCAAAATATGGTTTCATTCCTCAGTAGTACGATTTAATGGGTTGGCCTCAGTAGTACGGTTCAATAGGCTGGCCTCAGCAATACGATTCAATGAGCTGGGCTCACCAGTGATAGGACTACGTCCCCTTCCTTCAGTCCCTTTCGGGCGCTCCGCGGCTTCAGCGTGAACTAAGAGATTCATGTTCACGGAGAGGCTTGATTAGGCGATCAATCTAATCTGAACTTATACTTGCGATTCTTCCTTCGTTGTTCTGCAAGTGAAGTCACCTCCAAATTGGGACAGGAAGTTACACATTTTATTGAGCGAGCTGACGTCAGTGGGCTCCTCCTACTCAACTTGTCATAACTCCCAAATTTGGGCTCGGATCTTACTCAACAGAAATTACCTTTGTTGAGCATTTTAAAATTATTCTTGGGGAGACTTCCATATCACTGTAAATACTCTTTTCTTTTTACCAGTCTGGTTAAAAGGCCCCAGGCTTTGATTTCTCGGAATTTAGGACATTTACTTTCTTTGTAAAAAACTTCTAAAGGTACAATTTAGATTAAGGTTTTAGGCAGATAAGGAGATAAATCCTATCTTCTTCCTGAAACTGGCTAATGGGCAACCTTTACAAACATTCAAACTATTTCATTCAATATGACAATAACTTTCCAGGAGTTGCCCAGGACACACCATGGGGAGGTATTTTATCACGCACCCCACTAAGTGTACTTGAGGTGACCTCTACTTTTACCCTAGGGCATGTGTAGATGAAACAGGGGACCTAAATTGAAGTGGTGGGTTTTAAAAAACTCTGCTTCAATTTAGGGCTGATTAAACCCCTGTGTCATGCACACACCCCGCTGACTTACCTGCCTCTCTGGCAGGGAGGGGAGGGGAGGGGAGGGGAGAGCAAGCTGCCGGTGGGTAGAGTGGTCCCTGGGCTGCAGGGGGGCACTGGTGCTTCTCTCCACAGCAACAGCACCCCCCACCCACCCCTCAGGTGGCACCTGCCTGCAGGCATCCAGTTCAAGTGGTGGCTGCAGAGGGAAGCACTGGGCCCCCACACAGCTCATGCAGGCAGAAAGGCTCAGGGGGGAGGGGGGCAGGGGGGAGATCAGGCTTGCTGCTTTTCTTGGGCAAAGCCTGCCTCCCTGGGCTGCTGCTAGGCTGCCTTCAGGGCTTCCTGCAGAGCCATGGAGCTGCACGGAGCCAGGTGCTTTGCTCCGTGGCTATAGGGGGCAAGAAGGATTTTTAGTTTGCTGCGCCCCATGTCATTTAAGGCACATTACGCCACCAAATTTCCTACAGCGGCTGGAATTAATGTGCAATGCACCCCCAATGCATGCAAACACCAACAGCATTAAAGCGGTGCAAAAGCATTTAGCCCACTTTAAAGTGTCGTGCACACACACCTTGCATTTTGTCTACACACAGCCCTAGTTTTCATTCCATCCATTTTACTCAAACTGTCCAAAATAGTTTGCATCTCGTGGCCTTCTCTCATCTGAGCATTTCCTTCGCCTCTTCTCCTTTTAGCCAAACTATAGTTCAAGTAGATACAAGTAACTCTATACTAACTTATCATTAAACAGCTTAAGGCCTACTATGGTCTACAGACTTCTACATCAGGTACCACACATAAGGTTGGGCAGTCTCTCTTCCTGGTTGAATGAATCAACGGGAGAAGTCTGCACTAACACAGAAAGGTACAAGGAGGGGAGGGCAGGGGAGTCCATTTAGAACATATCCCAGAAACTACTTCATAGATTAACTGAATGGGCATGCTCCTCATAGCTTGTAGAAAAGATGCAAGTTCAGTGATCTACAGCAAGGCAGCATTTGAACAAGAGTCCTGAGTGCATTTAGTTTTCATTTGTTCCCTCTTCAAATTTACCACAATTGGGCAAATGACATTGACATTAGTCTCAGCCTGAGCAAGGATGAAAGCTAATTGTGTCCCACCTCAGGAATAGTTCTAGGTGGCTTCATGGCCTGAAGACACCCCCATAAGTCATACTGCCTCCCCTGCTTTCTGCTTGCCATGGGGACTGAGCAGTAATTTACCACTTCTACCATCTAGACTCAGCTACTCTGACCACTGATAGGAGTTGGAGTGGAGTTAATCCTTTGCCCATTCCCTGCCTGTCCCCTCCCTGCCCTCTCTTTGAGAGAAGTAAGTAGGTAAGTGTGAACACCCCTATGTGCTTAAATCTAAGGTTTATGTAGATTATGCAAGGGCATACTGAAGAAGATAGGGGCTGCAGATTACAATGGCAAGCCATCCACATAGTCAGTTCCTCTTGGGATGGTTCCTTGTTTCTACATGCATGGTGTGAGTATAGAGCTGTTGGGAAGGAATGAAACAACTTGGGTTGAGTTTACTGTACTTTCTTCCTACACTTCATTACTATATCTTCCCTCCTACATTACCACGATGTTGAAGCTAAAGTAATTTCCCCTGAGTCCATAGTATTAAGCAGTTCATAAAACTGGATCATAAATTAGAAGACCATAAATTAGAAGTTTGCATCACCTAAGCATGTCTGAACAGGAGAGTTAGCACAGGAATAATTTTGATATTAAATTTCTTTCTTCAAACTGGTAGCAACAATCAAGGTTACCTATATTTTATGTTAACATGTTGGCTTCCAGTGCCAAAGATTGCACGCATATCTGTGTGGAATGTATAAAACCTGTGATCTTGGCTAGAAAAAAACAAAACATAACTCTGCCACAGCTGAAAATGAATTACCGTCTTCGGCCCAAGGACGGGTGTGAAAAAAAAATCAATGCAAGTAGCACTAGGAAATTGATACTGGTCTCCTCAACTTCCTAGGTCTCTAAGACACTGTTAATAACAGACTCCACTTTTATCCTCCCCTTTTAACCACATTTATTTGTAAATGGTTTAATCTAGTGTCATGTCAACAGAAGTCAAGTCACTTCTGTTTACAAGAAAAGCAATATTCTACTTGTAAACTCATACATTTTGTTTTCCTGTTTCATCATAGTAATTTGCTGTTCCTTGATTAGTATGCAGGATACATATCTGCCCCATAACAGTATAAGGAATACAATTAATTTTTAAAAATACCCCATGATTTATGGGCTGTGTAAAATACACCAATGTCTATCCAAAATGTCTCCGTTTTCTCATTATGGTGAAAAATGACATTTGGCAGCATGGCTGAGTGCCAATAAAGTCTATTAATGGAAACAGTATGAAACTGGAAGGAGCTGACGTTTAATAATATGTGCATGAAGCTTTTCTTCTATTAAAATGCGGCTTCAGGCTAGAATGTGCTGCTTGATTAGTTATTTAGGGAACAGATTTTCATTCATAACAAGAACATACATCTCAGAGTCACTGTTATTAATGCGAACATGTTCTAAAATGAAAATCACATGGAATTCAAAGCCAGGGTATTGTCAGAGCTGCTTAAAGACCCTCAGAAGTTGATAATGGAATAGGTTGTCCTAGTCTATAATGATGCTCACATGCCTGGCATCACTGAAGTCAATGAGAGTCTCTCTTCCTTTGCCTGCCACCTGAATGATTCAGCATCTCCTTCCCCACTGTTGCCCCTCTTTATTTGGACTTAGTGGGCATGCTATTAATGTGCTGTAAGTTTATAAAATACTGAACAGTAAAATAGTGCACTTTCCCTGGGAGCACGTTTATACATGTACCTGTCAGGACTAAATTTATTCCCAATGGGAGCAGTTCAGTGCAGGGCTACTCCTGCCCTGCTATGCCCCCCTACAGCAGCCAGCAGGAGCTCCAGGCTTTCCCAGGTTCCAGCCCCAAATTGGCAGAGGGCATAAGGATTAGTTGGGGGGTGAGGGAAGCTGTCCTGCCTCCGGGGCAACTGCCTCCTAGCCCTGCACCCCAAGCTGCAGATCAGGGCACAGGGATGAGAAACAGTCCCCTCCCCCAGCAGCTGTTTCCCAGCCCTGTGCCCAAAGTTGCCCCGCCCCCTGCTGCCTGGGCTGACCAGGAGCAAGTTGCTACTGTGCACAGACCATCCAAACAGCTGTATGTAGACTAATTTACTGTGCACTACATGCTGCACATGTGCAGACGGTGACAATTTACTGAGCAGTAGATTAGTCTACTGCACAGGAAAGCGTCTCATGTAGATATGCCCAGTAAGAATGCTGTAGGCCATAGAAAAGCACAGGATTTACAACTTCTCCATAACAAAGTTCCCTCCAGTTTGTAGGGTTTGAGGATGGTGAAGCTGATGAAGAGCATCAGAGCCAAAGTAGCGCAACATCTGGATGAAGACAGGTACTGTTGCAGTACTTATTAAGAAGGGCTTCGTTCTATGATATCTTTTAATAGGTTAGTCTTTGCTTTTCCGATCACAAGTCTCTCTCTCTTTCAAGGAAAAGATGACCTGTGAAAGGAAAGCAAATCTCTCTTTCAAATGACAGCTCCAGTTATGAAAATCTCACTTGAAAGAAGGACTTATTTTCCCTTCTTCAGATTCTTCTTTATTTAGCAACTTCCCAGAACACAGTGGGTGCTTATACATGTGACAAAAATTGCCCATTTTTGCAGTTTAATTTTGTCACACTTTACACATACAGGGGATTTTTGCGATTTAAATGAGTTTGTTACGTTGCAAACTAAACCACATCCCCATGTAGTTTACTTTGCAATGTAGCTATTTATAACTGCAGCCTTTAATCTGACGGTTCCCTCCCCAGCTGCAGGAGAGGTGGGCTGAAGGCAGAAGCAGTAAGGGGCCTGATCTTTTTTTTCTTTTTGCAGAGCCTGCCCAGCTCTCCTATGGCTGGGGGGTGAACTGCCAGCAGGCCGAGCAGCTGGCCAAGCAGCCAGCATACCCAGCCACCTTCCTGCCGCTGCCCCACACTGCCTCAGGGGCAAGCCAGACCATTCCCAGGAGGTCCCAGGCAGCAGGAAGATGGTCGGGGCAGTGCACGGCATGCTAGATACCCTGGCAGGCTTGGGGAAGAGTGGGATCCAGCGGGTGCTGCCTCCAAGCTGGGGCAGCCCCTAGCCCACTAGCAGCCCACCTGGGCGGCCCTGGGGGATGCTGCCACCATGGAGGGAAGGACCAAGACTCCCCACAGCACAGGGGCCACTCAGCCTGCTGGCAGCTCACACAGGCAGGCTCCACCATAAAAAAAATGTATACAAAGGGGCCCAATATAGAGGACGAGCTGCTGGTAGGCTCTGAGCTGAAGGGGGCCCCAGTCCTTCCCTCTGCGGTGGTGGCACCCCCCAGAGCTACTCAAGTGGTCTGCTAGTGGGCCAGGGGCTGCTCCAGCTCAGAGGCAGCACTCAGCCTGATCCAACTGTTCCCAAAGCCCAAGCTGGGGCACCCCCAGCCCACTAACAGCCTGCCTGGGCAGGCGTAGTGGGCGCTGCCTCCACGGAGGGAAGGGCTGGGGCCCCCTGCAGCTCAGGGGCCTCTCAGCCTGCTAGCAGCTTGCCTGCCCACCCCCCCGGCTGTGGGAGAGGCAGGCAGCTTCGTGGGGAAAAAAAAAAGTATCGGGCCCCTTGCTGTAACAGTGATAGAAGCCCCTAATTGAAATGGTGGGTTTTTAATCACCACAATTAAAAACCCATCATTTCAATTTAGGGGACTCAATCCACATCATGTGTACAAGTGCCCAGTGAGACAGACCCACATGTTTCCTGAGGTCTAGCAGGGTATTTACTTGAAGCAGTGTTAAGCATGGTAATTTGCATATAGTAACAAACCCGACATACAAAAGAACAGGATGGTACTTTGAATTGTATGTTACACTGGCTGTTTGACATCCATGTGAGCAGTTGCAGGAACAAAATAGCTTGTATTAACAGGTGATGGGTAGGGCTGTGCAAATTTTGATGGATGTTTCATTTCAAAGGTGTTTGAATGCATTTTGAGCTTGAAACACTGAAACCGAAACAAAATGAAAGGCTTTGAAACAGCTTTGAAACAAAACAAGGGCACCCAAAACGTTTTGAAATTTTCAAAGAGTTTCAAGTTTCAAAGCCAGGCTTGCAGGGAAATACAAACTAAGGAGAGGGAGGGGGAAGATGGGGGAAGGACTGCTCTGGTATTGACTGTGTAGCTGGCCAGTGACTGTGATCCTTCCCTGAGGTTCTTTCCACTTCCAGTGCTCTGGGGGAGGGATGGAAAAGGAGCATAAAAGCATTGTTTGAAATGAGCTTTGTCAACTGACTGAGCTGTGTCCTCCAGCAGCATTAGGAGCATCAGGAAGGCTCTCACTTCCTACTTGCTAGTCTGTTCCTAGAAAGTGGGATTGAATCCTTTCCAAAATACCCCAATACCCTTTCCTAATCCATTCCTTTCAACTTATTCCTCCCCAAAAATCCTCTTTTTGTTTTTGTTATTCTCTGTAATTCTTTCTCCACATAAAAGAAATCTGTGTTTTCCCTGACAGTCTGCATTGTCTGTGTAGGAAAGCACAACATATATTACAGAACATATATTTATACATTACATAAATACATACATTACATTACAGAAACACACACAGATTTTCCAGCACACCAAACATGAAGCGTGCTGGAAGGGCAGGTGGCCACTCTTCTGGCCGGGGTGGAAAAGGGGACAGAGGGAGAGCTCTAGGTTTCCCACCCCTCCAAACTTAGACGCAGCCTCTTTCCAGCAACTAGTAAACATGCCGCTTCTGCTGCTAATGGTACCAAGGAGATGGGAGCAGTTATCCCCTCCAGTAACACCTGCCATAATAATAACAACCCTGAGCACCATGACAAAAACAAGCATCACCAGCATTACAGTCTCCTCCACTCCAATTTCAGTTCCCAGCCTAAGGCTTCCAGTGCCTGCAGAAGAGCTGGAGCTGGAGCTGGATCTGAATGCCCTAGCAAGGGTAATTCTGGGGAAGGAGAGGAAATCAGCTAAGTTTGTGCTCCACACCCGTCAAGTTTCCCCTAGAGCTAGGTCTCCTTCCCTGGAAAGCACCTCAGAGGAGGATGAAATAGAGGTTGTGGAGGCAACTGGCTCAGCTGAGTCTGCTCCGCCTGTTGCTGTGCCTCTGCCTGCTAAGGAGGGGGAAAAGGCACCATCCGCACATGCACCCACACCCCAAAAGTGAGGGGGTAGTGTGGTCTGGGATCACTATGAGCTGGCAGGTGATCCCACATATGCTACTTGCCTGCACTGCCGAGTCAAAATCACCCAGGGCAAGGAAGCGAAATGCATGAGCACCACGGGGATGCTAATGCATCTCTGCAGGCACCACCCCCTTGCCCTTGCTGCTCCTCAGCCTGGCACCAGTGGAGCGCACCCAAAAATGGAGACTGAGACATCGTTACAGGGATAATAATGATATACTATCTGTGAGGCATGGGGTGTGGTAAGGGATGGTTGGAGCTATGCATCTAGCCCGTAAGGCTTAGGGTGTCCCTTTGAGGTACCTACTTAGAGTGGATCCCAGCAAGGGGTCAAAAAACCTACAGGGTTTACTGGGGTCTATTAGGACCGTGACTAAGCTGAAGCTTGAGGGCAGCCTCCCTATCTATTATCTTTTCCAACAAGATGTGCTGGCAGGCAAGAAGAGAAGGTGCCTGCAGGGCGCAGCTGGCATGGTCACAGTGCCCTAGGGGTATCACGGCCATCTCTAGGGACCCTACTCCATGCAAAAGTGCAGTTTCCCAGAAATCCCTGCACCTATCTCCTTGAAAGCTGGCAGGCTTCATGGCCTCAGCAGGGGCTACCATGCCTGCTGTTTTCATCCCCCTGTGCCTTCAAACTCACACGTCATGAGTCTTGCTCAAATACTTTGAGGTATGGTTTCCTATAAACCCCTGCACCTATCTCCTTGAAAATTGGCAGGCTTTGTGGCCTCAGAAGGAGTTAGCATCCCTTCTGTTTTCACCCCACTCTGCCTTCACACTCACAAGTGACACAAGTGAAACCCCTACACCTATTTCCTTGTAACTTGACAGGATTCATGGCCTCAGAAGTGGCTACCATCCCCACTGTTTTCACCCAATTCAGGCAAGAAATGACAAAATTAGGCATTTTCATGATTCCCCATTATAGCCTATGGGCGAAACGCCAAAATGTATCAAAACAGCAAAACGAAATGGAACAGTGCTTCAAAACAGTGAAATGAAACACTGTCCCTTCGAAATGGTGAATCTGAAATTGAAACAAAATGTTGCCGTTTTGCATAGCCCTAGTGGTGGGCTCACCACTTTGCCCAGCACGCCAGGCTCAGAGGATGGCAATTCTGATTGGTGGAGTATTTCCACCAATCAGATGGTAGCGGGGAGATGTTTGCCCTGCACCTGCCTGGGGGGGTGGGGGCGAAGAGCCCTGGACCTCATTGAGAACTGCACCTTGCAGGTCCAGCAGACTTTGGGGGCAGAGCCTCCAGAGAGAATCAAAGGATAGCATGCTCGGCACAGAGGGCAGCCCCGTCAAGGGACTCAAGAACAGTGGGGTTCAGAAGAGCTGGGGAGAGCTGTCCAGAAGAACCCCTGAAGACACTGCTCAGGGATTCAAGTGGCGGGAGGCTCCAGTGGTGCACGAGCCGGTGCATGGAGCCTTGGCCCTGGGAGCAGTTAGAGACCACTCAGGCCACCTTGTGGTGCACAACCTGGTGCACGGAGCCTCATCCCTGGGAACTGTTTAGGGGGTTCAGGATTGTGCTTCCGGCATGAGGCTGGGTAGCCAAAGCTGGTACCATGGCTCAGCAGTGTTAAAAGAGCCCCCCTTTGTGCCCAGAGTGGAGCATGGGGCTAGCGGGAAAGCCCCAGGTGCAAGGCTAGACAGGCAGAGCCAGGAGCACAGCCCGGCACAGCTGAAAAAGGTCTCAGTGCCCAGAGTCGGGCACAGGGCCATGGAGAAACCCCAGTGCAAGGCTGGGAAGCAGAAGAAGCAGTGCAGCTTGACCTGGGTGCCTGGGCACAAAGCACCAGGCCACAAGAGGAGCTGGAGGTGCCGCTGGAGGGAGGCTGCGGTGAAGCTGATGACTACTCCAGAGAGGGGAACATGAGTTGCTGGGGTCCCATGAGGGGAGTGATTTCTGGGGGAAGGGGACCCCACTGGGGAGCCAGTGAGTAAAGACCCCAGTCCCAGTGCTGGCCCAGGACAGAGGGCACTGGGCCCCTATTGTTGCTATCAAGAGTTTTGCTAGGGCCTGTCATCTCTAGGGAAGGGGACCCTAGCTTCTAGTGTGTCTATGCTTCCAGAATAGGGTGGGTGTGCTCCTAAATATTTTGGAGGTTGCTTTGTATATTTTGTATGCCATTTCTAACCAAATACTTTATTATGTTTTACTATATATATAATGTATGTGTGTAATATATATATTCTTATTTGCTACTTTTCCTGTGTGTGAACTTATCCTTCCACTGCCATATTCTATTTATTGTCCTATTGGGTTCCTGGTTATTCACCTGCTGTGTTGACTTACCTGTTCTTACCTATTTCAGGATACATCACTCCTCTGTGCCTGGGGTGACTAGGGGACGCAATTTGCTTGTTGCTCATAGGGTTCCCCTATCATGTGTTGGTGCTGGGTGTGACACCCCAGTGGAGGGTCAGTTCCCAGACCATCAATTATTTTGGAGTATTGTTTATTGTCTATCTTTTGTAAATACTTATTCTCATATTTCAGGTGTATTTTTATATTTATATTATCAATCAATAAACTGCATATAGTTAAGTAACATTTGCCTGGCCTGGCTCTAGACAGGATAGAGGGATCTGAACCCAAGTAGCAACCTCCCTTTCACAGCACTACTGCCTGTCCAGTGTCCACCTATCCTATCCAATTGAGGATGGGGCACACCCCTGGGTGTACCCGGGCTACAAACATATATCAGAAAAAAGGCAATGTTGGAGAAAGGAGGTGTTCCAGGGGACAATGTGTACTTCTTCCATGAAGGGTATAGCAGCCAGTGGGACTATGATGGAGGAGCACTGGGAAATCCAGATGATAGAAAGCAAAGACTTTTCACATTGTAGCAGAAAGCCCCCTTTTCCTCTTGCCTGCATTTGCTCTCCCCTCTTTGGATATGTTTCTCTTTTTCTACCTTTTCTTCCTTCCTCTCTCTTTCACTTTAAGATAAGGAATTGTGTTTTAAAATTTGTATGTGTGCATTTTGTATCTCCCCTTGTAGTTTGGTATTTTTATCTATTTGTGTGCCATGGCATTTGTAGCTTATATTTTATACTCCTCACCTTTCAACTTTCAACTAAATGTGTTTAGTTTCATAAGTAAGTTATACATTGTAACAATGTTAACAAGGGCAGGAATCAAACTGCCCTTCCCTGTATCAGGCTGGCCCCTGAAAGAGGGAGTGAATCAGTGATTGAATGTGTAACACTGTAGCAGCAGACAGCAATTAACACCTGGGACACCGCAGATCAACCAAGGGAAGAATTCAGTAGAAGACAATGTAACAACTGGGAAATCTCTAACTGTCACTGATCAAGGGCTAGAAGCCCTGGCCTGAGTTAATCAATGCCGGGGACCAACTTTTGGGCTGAATATCTCCAGATCACTCCCAGAGTCCTATTCAAAATTCATCAACGGACTCCCAAACCTGCACGTACATGCGGACGACCCCTGGGGCTGACAGATGCTGTCCAGTAGCCACCGAGGGGGGGGGAAGTCCCATGAGGGTCAATGACCCCTGGATTGGGCAAACCTGAAAACTGGGGAGTCACCAAAGTCTTCCAAGGACAGATAAAAGGCAGTGAAAAGCAACCCTCAGTGGCGCCCTCTTGATCTCCAACTCGACCAGACCTGTCCAGCCAGAAGGACCAGCCGACGACCCCCTTCTGGAGGATAACACCACGCTGAAAGAAGCCTCAACTGGCCATCGATGGCAGACTCCAGCGCTTGTAGGATAGGTATACCTGACTCTGTAGCTTGCTAGTGTGTGTGTGTGTATGTGTGTACATGTGTGTGTGTGTGTGTGTGTGGGGACCAGCCCCAAGGTTTATGATTTAACTCATTACAGTGTTTCAATCCGCCTAATAAACTAGAATTTTAAGGATCCCGAGTTGGACATTTGTAGCCAACAACATCAAAGAAGCATGGAAACACTCTGGAGTCAGTGCTGAAAAGCAAAAGCAGTATCTCTTGCACTTCTTTGAGGTGTGTCCTACTGTACTGGCCTTATGTGGAGTGCTACCCCTGCTATTCAGACACTGTCTTCTTTGTGAGTCAGAGGACATGGAGGAGGCAGAGGGAGAAGAGATGTGGTTGGGGCATTTTTCTGCTGTATCCTCATACCCAGCCAGAAGCATGACGGTGGAATTAAATGGATGAACTCTGCAAAAATCTATTTCCCTTCCCAGGCCAAGTGGGAGGGTGAGGCAACTCTGGTGGGGTGAGAAATCTTTTGGAGCATTGCTTGTCTAGGCTGGGTCTCAAGACACAATCGACCCCTGTGCCCTTTGGTTCTGAATACGCATTGTCCCAGGCTGTCAGTGAGACTTTGGTACTTAAGCCACTGTTATTCCCCTAATCATGAACTTCTATCTCTGTGTAGAGAGAGGCATTAATGGATTCAGTGCGTTGGGCTGACAGTAATGTTGCTGCAGGCTCCTGGCTCTAATGGAAGCAGGGGCATGAATGGAGAACACCTAAGGTATAAAAATGATATTAACAGGGGGAAAGGAGCCAATGGACTGCAGACCTCTGTTAACTGAATGAAGAGGTATTTATGCTATTTGTCTCTGTTGCACCATTATGCAACCTTAAAGGGATGCTGTCAGCTCCTAGTCGCACCATTCTTGTTAAAAGTAAAATCTAAGATCGCTGTAACAGAAGGAGGGGACAGCTCTGGGCCAGACATTCAGTTGATATAACGTAATGGAGCTCCACTGAAATCAGAGCTCTAATCCTTTCCACCAGTTGAGGATTGGGCCTCTGTCAGATTCATTATCAGCAGTGTCCCCTGCTGCTTGTGTGAGTTTTGCATGGCAGCAGGGGGGAGAAAAAATAGGAAAATAGGTGTAAAACAAATTAAATTTGGGGGATAGCAGGGAATTGAAGACAGCTAAAGTGGCATTAAATATTTTTTAATTGATCAGATTTTGTCCCTTGTTGTGTTTCAATATCTGTTAACATACACAATCCGAGATCAGATAAATTAAAATAAATATTCGGGGGGAGGGCAAGGAAGGCGGGGTGGGTATTCCTTTATGTGTCTCCATCTTTAACAACAATACAGAATAACCAGTTCAACTACAAATTTTGGTTCTTTTTCTCCGTCTGGGTCAGTGTGACAACCAAAACTTTCTGTTCACTTGGATAATTTAAACAAGGAAACTTTGCTTCACTAAATTGTGGATGGAGAAATAGTGCTGGCTCAGATCTTTGCATAAACTGGGATTTTTAAACAAGGCTTAGGAGAATTTAGTTCCCTGATCTCAAGTTCCTGGTTTCCCAGTCTCCTTTGAAAATGTCAGCTTTAAGCCTCTAGTACACTCTGGTGCCTGGCTGTTTATCTTGTGACATCTAGTGCATCTGTGCACACAAGAGAAGTAACTAATTTTATGAGAGAGATGGCAAGTGCTTATATACTGTACATAAGGGCAGGATTAATGGCTCAGCATCCAAGTTGCACTTCAATATCCCCCTTAGAGTTCTATATTTAGTCCCTGAAGTTGCCATTCCATATGGCTCATTTGAAGTTTTTTGGCAGCTTGTGATCTTTGAAGCCCTGCATCAGGCAGTTCTGGGCTTCCTCTGTCAAGAGGATAGTTGAGAGGCAAGGTGATGGCAACAGACTCCACACCCTGTAGCATAGCATCAAAGAGAATAGAAAACGATAACAGCATGAGAAAAAATGGACAGAAGAGAGAATCCATTCTGCTGGACCTGCAAACACTAGAGCAGACTCCATCACTTCCCCCTGGGTCCTTCCTGTCATCAGGGATTGTCAGGACTGGTTCATTTGGTCCTCAGACATTTGCTTGGGATGCAGCCAGGAAACTTGCAACCCTTATTCTCAGGAGTACAAGGACTAAATTACAGCTTTAAAATTCTGGTTGAGGCAAACCGAAGGCAACACTAACATCTGGTAAGGCATCGCTACCTGCTCCCTGTCACTTCTGCCAGCTGTGTGGGTGCTGTCTTTGCCCAAATCCAGCTCACCCAGGCTCTTCTGGGTGAGATAGTACTTTGGACTGCGTGACCATCAGTGCTGGGGAGCAGAGTGCCAAGAAGTGGGCATGTACAATGTCAAACTCCTCCAGTTGCATTTGTAACTGGATTCAAAGGTTGATCATGGAAAAGAGCATTGTGTAAAATTGCACAGGCATCCTAATGGGTTACTTTGGGCTCAGTGCTAGAATCAGTTTTACAATGCTTCTTTATAAATGATCTGCAAGAGGGACAGATAATGTAAACCCTTACAGCAGAATACCTCTGAAAGAATCAGGGTAAAACACACAGTTGGCTCCAGTGTATGGGGCTTCCCTCTTATGTTGTGTGAGTGCAGATGCTGTGTGTGCACGGTAGGGAGCACCGGTGATGGAGATGGCCCGGTGGGGGCTGTGCCACTCTCTGCAATGTGCAACCCCAGGCCAGAGCTGCACGCCGATAGGCATCAGCACCTGCGCTGGGCATGAGTGCCCCAAGTACCCCCACCTGTTGCTGCACCATAGAGGGGGTGGGAGAGTGTGGGGGTAGATAAATATCTATCTATCTGTCGCCACACACCCGCACCCTCCTTCACATCCCACAAATGCCACACACCCACACCCAGCCCCCACAACCCCCAACGTACCCTATACCCTCCAAGCATACAGCCACACACCCCTCACACTCCCCCACACCCCACCATACACACATTCACACCCCATCCAACCACACCCCCCACACAATATACAAGACTAAGAATTTTTTTGAGTTATTATACAATCACCTCTATATACACCATGCAAACACAAATCATGACAAAAATATTTTTTGTAATAAAATTAAAATATGTTACAGTAGGTGTTTGACTTTTAGCATATGATTTGGTTTTTTTGTGGTTCTAAGCTGGCAATCTCCCCCTCACAAAAGGAGTATTTCCAGGGGGCCAGAGGAGGGAATTCTGGTGGCAAAGGTCAGGGGCTAGGAGTGGGACTTCTGGTCCTAAGATGGTGACCAGGGGGCAGGGCAACTGTCAAGGGGCAAGGCTATCAATGCAGCCCTTGAAAGCTCATCAAACATCGTTAAGCAGCTTTTCGCCCAAAATAATTGCTCACTCCTGAATTAGAGTGACTCAAAGCTTCTACTATGAGAAAATCAAATCCTTACTCTAGCTCTTTAAATAGATACACTAGGCGTGTCCAGAAAAGCACACATGTGCCTCTTGCCCTGTCTCAAACCCCTAGTTTGCAGTGCGGGGAGAAAATTAGACACCTGGATATCCAGGGGTATAAAAAAACCTGACGTTTAAAAAAGCAGGGCAGGGCATGGTCCGGGACCGTGCTCTGAGGCAACCGGAGGCTGGGTCCTCCATAGAGATCCTTTGGCTGCCAAAGCATCTCTATGGTTGGCCCTTCACCCTGGTGCTGAAACGCATAGTCGGCCAGTCTGCGTATTCAGCACCAGGGCTCCAGTGCTGATAAGGGGTTCGGGGGCTGGAGGAGGGAGGAGGGGACCATGGGGGAGGCGTCCCCCA
>NW_005842279.1:1579364-1583951 GCF_000455745.1 Alligator sinensis
CCAACCCCAGCATCCCCATAGTTTAAACCCCCCCCCCAAAAAAATACCATCATGTACTAGCATCACACGGCCCACCAAACAAACATGCAGCAAGCCAAACACACAGGCAGCCCTGGCTTACTTACCTTCCCAGAGTGGGATCTGGTACCTGGCTCTTCTTCCTCTTCCCCTTCCTCTTCTTGTTCCCAGTGAACTGCTTGCAAATTTCCCTGTTTGCTGTCCCTGTCTACTTGCTCAAACCTTTGAAACAAAATTTTTGAGAGGATGGCAACAGGTTCCTGCCTGGCTTGCCAAATCTGTTGATTTTTAGATGGATTCTGAGAACCAAGAAAGATCTGACGAGTTACTCTTATCAAATTTAATACTTGCAACATAAAAATATCTAAATTTTAATAGTAAGTTCAATAAAAAAGGAAGACAAGATATAAATGACTAAATAGTAGAGATAAGGCATATCAAGGAAATGATTAAATCTTATAAAATACAACTTATAACATTTATCTCAAGGCATAACAGTCTTATCAATATTTGAAAGCAAAATAATCTTCACATTTCTAAAACCTAAAGTCTACAAAAGCCTCTAACAATTGGCCATCCTGTTAGGGAAAGGACTTTCTTACCTAGTGTCTTAGAGCACCGAGGTGCCCTGCTCCTAAAGAGGGGAAACTGCTAGGGAGGAAGCCGTAGCAAGGAATAAGGAGCCCAGCTCTTGGTTGCCAGGGCAACCAGAAGAGGTCAGCTGACCAGAAGGGGCAGGGCCTGGCTCCCTTATAAACCCTAGGGGTTGGAGCCAGAGGAATTTCCCTGCCAGCAGCCAAGGAGGAAGGAGCTCTCTCTTGGAAGAGAGGAGTAGCCTGACTGAAGGTGCAGTGTCTGACATGGCTGAGGGATGGAGTATTCCCTGGTAGGCTGGATTGTTATTATGGCTGGGTGGCTTCCATTTTGTGTTATCACCAAGGGGCTTATGTTTGTGTTGCTGTTTGTGACCAGTGGTTTGGGTGAGGCTATTAGGGGTTGGAGGAGGCCTCTTAGGGAACTCACAGCAGCATAGGGATCCCAGCACCAGTGAGGGTGCAGCATTCGGGATGCATTGACCCCATCCCAGAGAAGGGCAGTTGAGAAGCCCCAGTGCAGGTATGGTGAGCCCCGGAGAGAGGGCTGCATTACTGAGAAGGCCCCAGAGAAGGGGGCAGCATTGTGGAGAGGAACCCCGAGAGGGGGCAGCATTGTGGAGACAGCCTGGAGAAGAAGACACATAGTGAGATGGGGCCAGGAAGAGCCCTAGCGCTGGAGAGGGCACAGATCAAGAGAGGTAGGGCCTAGAGAGGACAAGGGGTCAGATTATAATATGGCTAGGAGATAACAACGTCTATTATATCAGCAATGCGTGGACTGCGGTGTAGGGGAAGAAACGGAGCTGCAAATAGCGCCCCCTGGCATCGGGGCAGTACAAGGGCAGCCCCCCGACAATTAACAGCAAGGCATGGCAGGTGAGAAGGCAGGCGGTTGCCCCAGGAACAGGTGCGTGGGCCACATTTGGATCGGCCCCGTGCGGATACCTGTTACACCTAGGCTTCAAAGCTAAGTCTCTACTTGGCATTAATCGGGAACACTGCTAAATTCCCCACTTGCAAAAAAAACCACAGTTTGAGACTGAAAAGTAAAAACTCCAAAGTAGACCCAGTTTTTAAACCTTATGTTTATTTTAAAATCTGAAAAAACTAAATAAAGTTAAAAAGAAGACAAAAGCATTCCTAATGTGAATCTAATTATATTCATAAACCCATTCTTATTCCGTATATAAGTGTTATCTCATCAAAATTAGCCTTGTCTATCATCAGACCACTAAGTGTACTTCTTCCTTGTGTCTCCAATTCAACCTTTCTGTATGGTCTGTTCCCAATATTCTGCACAGGCCACTGCTTGTGGTGCTACAGGGCAGCTCAGGAGATGATTCATGGTTTGCTTCTCCTGACAAACACATTGGTCGGTTGCATAGAGGCACCATGATTTCATGAGAAAGTTGCATCTAGCGAGACGCACTCTCAATCTGTTCAGGCTCCACCATGTATGCCATTTGTCGTTGGAGCCGGATGCTAACTCCTCACTGGGGGTAACTCCTAACTGGCTCCATTCAACAGCTTTGTCGCCTAGTTTGTCCCATTCTTTTTGCCAGAGGGTAGTTCTGGCTGATTCTGGTGATGTGGTCAATAGTGTGGCAGAGGATAAAAAGCTATTTCTTGGTGAAAGACGATGGTGCACTTGTTGATGTCCATATAGCAGGTGGTGGTTATCTGACTTTTGTACCTGGTGGTCAATGCCACCTGCTACTTTCCTCTTGATGTAAGAATGTTATGCCAGATGGTGCGTATAGGCAGGAAACAGAGGTGGGTTTTAGGCAGCCTGTTATAATTTTACATGTATTGTTTAGGGTGACATCAATATGTTTACTGTGACTTGAGCATCCCAGGTGGTGCAGGTATATTCAGCCACAGAGAAACAAAGTGCTAAGGCAGTAATGCATAGGGTGAGTGGATGTTCTGCCCACCTGGAATTTGTGAGCTTACGAAGAATGTTGTTTCATGTGTTGACCTTGGCTGTGGTATATAATATGTGCTGTTTTGTAACTAAGCATATGGTCCAGTGTTACCCCTAAGTAGAGCAGATGTTTCTGATGTTTGAGACTCTGGTCACCCCAGGTGACATTCAGGTGTTGTTCCACATCCCAGTTTCTCAGATGGAAAGTGCAGGTTTGGGTTTTGATAGGGTTGGGTTTGCGATTGTTACCTAAATAATTATCTGACATCTTGTTCAGTGCTCTCTCCAGGATCTTCTGTGTCCTCAATTTTTCTACTGTGTGGTAATGCAGAGATTGTCAGCATAGATAAAATGCAGACATTCGGCAGGAAATGATTGATCAAGGTGTTGAATAAAAGTGGGGCAAGCACACTGCCTTGTGGTAAGACATTCTTTTGTGAGCACCATCTACTTTTCAAGCCATTTAGTTCTGGCCTGTTCTCCAAAAGGCTGTGGATGATCTGGCTTAGATCTAAGCTGTCAGTCATAAGGTACAATTTGTGGATCATGATGCAGTGTTGGACAGTATTGTATGAAGCAGATAGGTCAACAAACACTGCTCTGATGATCAATTTCTGTTGGAAACCATCTTTGATATGTTCTGTGAGGTTTAGTAGTTGGCCTACACAGGATCAATCTGGTCTAAAACCTGCTTGGTCTTGTGTAAGTTTGGAATCTACCAAGGGTGAAATTCATTGCAGGATAAAACATTCATAGAGTTTGTAGGTAGGAGTGCACCAGTAAAGATGTTTTTTGGCCGATGGCAGATTATTAACCAGCCATATTGGCTGACACTGATCCGATAGCCGATATGCAGCCCTGCAGCTTGGAAAGCAACATCCAGATGGTAAGACTTGGGGGTGGTGAAGTGGCATGGGGGAGGGAAGAAATGTGGGTGGGTAGATCAAGGCCTCCACAGTGAGGAAGGAAATGGGACTAGGGCAGGGGCAGGAGCAGGGATAGCCAGCCAGGGCATAGCAGTGTGGGGAACAGGACAGAGCTGTGGGTGGCTCATCCACAGGACATGGGGAATGGGGTGGTTCCCTGCCATGGTGTGTACCCTGGGAGAGGCATGGGGGGCCATGTGCCCCCCAGCTTTGTGCACAGGGCATGGGTGGATTGCCTACTGTGGACTCGGGGGCCAGGGGCTATACTGGCCTCTTCCTGGTGGGGGATCTGGGCCAGGGTTAAGCTTGGGGTGGGGTGGGTGGCAGTGGCAGTGGCACTGGAAGCAGGGGCTACAGAGTGGGCTACAGCCACCCTGAAATTCCCTGTAGCTCCCCTCCCAGCACTGCCGCTACCAGCCCCACCTGGGGCTGGGGCGGGGCTGGGGGAAGGCCAACTCCCCTGCCAGGATGAGGCCAGTGCAGCCCCTGGCCCCAAGCCTGCAGCAGGTAGCCTGCCTTTGCCCCATTCACAAATCTGGGGGACACATGCACCCCATGCCTCCCCTTGGGTGCAGGCAGTGGCAGGAACCACCCCCCCCCCCCTGGGCAAGCTTCCTGTGGCTTCCCCGTGTGCCATCTTGCCCTAGCGTGCCTGCCCTTACCCCAGCCCCACCCCCTTCCTTACTGTGGGGGCTTCAATCTGCCCCCCACACCCCTTCCCCGCCACAGACTTACAGGCCAAACACCACTCTCCAAGCTGCTGGGGTGCATTCCTGGACATGTGCATGCTGTGGCTACATTCATGCATGCAGCACTTATCGGTGATATTATTGGCTACACCAGCCAAAAAAGCTGATTGCTGATAATGTCAATTTTTCTTTTATCAGTGCTGATCCAATATGGACCAATATATTTGTAGGTGATGGTGAGGAGGGAGATTGGCGTATAACTTTTTGGTGATGAAAGGTTTTTCCTTGGTTTGGGCAGAACTATGACTCTTGCCTTCCTCCATACTGATGGTATTTGTTTACTCATCATGCATGTATTGAATAGATCAAGGAGCTGTTGCCTTGCAAGGGGTCCTATGTGCTACATCATCTCAGTGAGTACATATATTCCTGCT
>NW_005842279.1:1583991-1587027 GCF_000455745.1 Alligator sinensis
CCCATGTTTCAGTAGGCCTATGCTGACTGTCAGTTCCTCCATAGTAAATGGATGAGTTAGGTCTTTAGGTGTTCCCCCCAGATCTGTATGCAGGGGAGGCACAAGTGCAGGCCTTGGGCTCAGGCTTCTGCCCTGATTCCCTCCCCCAGGGTCTCCACAGCCCAGTGGGCATGACCCGGCGTGGCAGGGAATAGCAGGGCCACGCACGGATTTCCTTGTCACTGTGAGCTCCACCCTACCCTGGTGGTGCACCCCCTGTGCATGCCACTGCTTTGAGGGGCACAATGCTGCACTGCTGCTCTCACTGCAGCCCCACGTGCAGGAGGCGTGTTGCCAGGGCAGTGCAGAGCTCACAGTGGTGAGCAGCTTCTCCCCGCAACTGCTCTGCTCCCTGCCGCGCCGGGTCACTCCTGCCAGGCTGCAGAGGCCCCGGGGGAGGGAAGCAGGGCAGAGCTCACAGCACCAAGCAGCTTCTCTGGATGGGCCCACTATTCCCTGCCATCTTGCTGACCCCCCTGGGGCCTCACACAGATCAAGCCACAATTCCTGAAAGGCCCAGGAAAACACGCATTAAATGAAGCTTCAGGGTACCAGCCCTGACAGGCCATTCACTTCCTCAGAAGTGACTTCACATGTTTTATGCAAATTTTAAATATATGGCCACCAGACAGTCCACTTCCCTGGAGCTTTGTTTATATGAGACGAACCTATCTCCTCTAAGTGCCAGTCTATTTTCAGGTCCCTGCCATAAGTATTTATGTTTTCAGTCCACCGAGAAGGAGGCTGAGCTTGCACAAGGCCCTTCCAAAGCATAGGACTGGGTATCTGCTCTGTAGAGTCGGCCCTAATCCAAGCATAGTGAGATTCTGACTGTCCAGCTCCCACTCCACTTCTTACCTGTCTATGTTTGAATCGCATTTAAATTCAAGTGGAGTTTTCAGGAAAATAACCATGTTTGATCTAATTTTAATGGAGCCAAGCCACCCATCACACATTTTGCTTAGCCCACTAATGGCTAAATGCACACTGAGGTACTCAATGCCTTCAATGTGAGTAAACAGAAAGCATTAAGTGCTATCCATTTCTCCGTTTCCTCCATATTGTTGTCTGCAGGTGTGGATTTGGCATGCACAGGTGAGAGTTGTAGAACTGGCAAGGGACTCCTATCCCATCCAATGAGTGGCTTTGCAACTTATAGGAGCCCCCATGCACTGGCCTGTGCATCACTCCCTGAAAACCTTGCATCTTGCCTGTGGAACCTCTGTCTTGACTGATTTCAACTCTATCAGACAGGGTTCCTGTGAAAGACAGGCGAGGGTTTGATGGAAGAGTAGGGCTGATTCTGTGGCGGTACTTCCTGGGTTGAAGTCTCCTGTATTTGCTGCCCAGTTAAATATAAGCTCTTTGAGGAAGGAACTGTGACTCCCTCTGTCAGTGCAGCAAAACCGGGTCCCAATCCTGGTGGGGGTCGTTAGCACTATTGGTACATCTTTTTCTCCTTTCCAAGGCTGTGGAAATCAGGTGGGATTGGAGTCCACTGTCACTGACAAACCAGTAATGACCCTGGCTTACCTTAGTTTTTAAGCTGCATTTAGAGCTGTTTTGCACTGTAAAGCAGTCAAAATGTACCAGGGAATTTGGCTTATTAAGCACATATCTCTGGTGAGACAGACTCAGTGGGCACATCTACACATGCACATTTTTAATGTGCAGTAATTTAGGTTATGGAGTAGTAACCAAAAATTACTGCACAGTACAGGCATGTGCATATTGCATAGTAACTATGGTGACTTATACCAGCTTGGGTGAAAATGTTGATACCTACATCATGTGGGTATCAAACTTACCCCCAATTAGTTAGTGCACAGTAACACAAATGTAGATTCTTTACTGTGCAGTAACACTGTGTGTGTGGACTAACTTTTTGACTAACTTTAGTCCCAAGTCAGTCCACACACAGCGTTACTGCATTTTAATAGCTGCACGTGTAGACACTGGCCTAAGAAATGCTTACTGCACATGTAGGTGTACCCAGTATGATACAGATGCAGACCCAAGAAGCTACATCAACCATCTTCCCTATTAGAGCCACAAATCATCAGGCACACTTCTGACTGGGATCCACCAAACCACAAGTTGTGCTTGAAAAGCACAGGGTAGATCTAATATAATGACAAGATTCAGCCTTTGAACTGCACTTGGCTGATCCTTTTGATCCACTCAAGGCCACACTCAAGGAGGCATTTCCATTTCCTTCCCCCACCCATCTCCCCATATCTATGCCAGATGGAGAAGGTCAATGCTAAGAATCAGCCCCATCCTTACATATAGTTTTCTTGAGGCATGAAAGGACAAGATGGTAGGTTCCATTCCTCCCATGCTGGATAGGAGCAGCTCAGTTTTGGAATGGGTGATCTACCCGTAGCAACAGCTGGATGTTTTTCAGGCCCCACCAGAGATTTCTGTGGAAACCTTTGACAAGCAATCTGACAGAGTGGAAAGCAAAGCAATTACTGTGGGGCTGAAGCCATCATGGTAGCACATTGGTGCCATGTTGGGCTTGGCAAGGGCAAATCAGATGCTGTTAATGAAGCCGAGCGAATGACTGGGTGGGAAAAAAAACCTGAGATCTGAAACCTGAGACTGACTGGCTGCCCAAAGGCACGGATGGCGCCTACTTAATGCCAAGCTCAGGGGAGCAGTGTGGGGGAGGAAAGAAGGTTGGAAAATTGATTTACTCAGATGTGTGCACTTGAGTACTTTATGGAAAAATCCTCCAGCTCTCTCATCTTGGAGAGTCCCCAGGAGTGGCTGGTGAAAATCCCTTCAACACATGAAAGTCATGCACAATGTTAATTATCTGTGAGTTCCTGGCGCTTTGTAACATGAAGCTGAAGACTTGTTGGAGGATCCAGTGAATTAATTGTCTGTTGCTAAAGTCTGCAACCCGGGTCCTTGTCTGGCTCATTTAACTGCCTGACTAACCTGGCTCTATTTAGAGGGGCTGAGGGAGGATGTTGCTATGTGTTTCCCTAC
>NW_005842279.1:1587037-1610725 GCF_000455745.1 Alligator sinensis
CACAACAATGCACATTTGCCACCCCTCCTACACATGCACACACTGCTTTATATATCCATTGATACCAAATGGACCACAAGCCACCCACCATTTTATACATCTGCCAAGGGCACCAAATGGAGTATCCTGCTGTATGTCCTACTGTCATGATGAGCTACGTTTACATGTGTGCTGCTTGGCACAGAACATACATCTGGTACCTTTATCCACTCTGAATGGACAGTGTTAGTGACAGCTAAGCTTCTGGCCTGGGAACTTGGGGTCAGTGCTGCATCACTGTACTCCATGTATGTGCTAAGTGCATTCACTGAAAGCAAGCACACTGCTTCCTTGCTTTTTTCCTTCCTGTCAGCATCAACTACACAAGCAACTGAGCAATTACATGGTTTGGTTTCATCCCTATTATGGTTGAGTCCAGCATCCTGCCTCTTAAGTCCAAGGCCTGCTGTTACAGCAAAATTTCAGCCAATTATAGTTTCACAGAAAAATGCAGCTTTGTGGTAACACAAACCACTTGTCTATTTGGGTCAAATTCAGCAAATAGTTTCAGTCAAAGAGAAAATAAAAGAATTTGATAAGTTGAAACATTTTTGTCAATACTTTCAAAAATAAATGTTTCAACTTCATTTTAAAAATGGCAACTTCATTCCAAACTTTACCTGAATTTTAAAAAGAAGAGGGCGGGTTAAAAAAACTAACCATTTTGGAAGACTCAAAAAATATTTTTTTTCTCTTTAAAAAAAACAAACAAAACCCCAAACGTGAACAAAAATTATTTTGGGTAAAAGCAAACTCAGTCAGTTGTGATCCATCTGGACTGGGTCATGGGCTGGCACATCACTGTAGCCTGGTTAAAGCAAATCAGTTTAAACAGCCAGGAGCACATGCAGGAGTGATGTGGCTAGTAGCATCTCTGGCTACCTCTGAAACATCCTAAATGACCAGATATTCACTTCAAATTGGGTCAACTTGGAGGGACAGTGGCAGCTTTTGGAACAAGGGTCAAACTAATGAAAAGTGGATCCAGAGTGAGATGTTTTTACTATTTTGTCTCTCAACCCTTGAAATCAACCAAAAACAAAGATTGTGTTTGTCTTGGTTTGGTGGCTGAACTGAAAAACAAGAGAAATCCACTATTTCAGTATTCCATTCCCACATATACACATTGTCCCTCATATAACACTTTCACATACCCATTGTCACCATGAACTAGCCAGTCTCCACTGTCAATTTATATGCATGCACAGCCCCTGTTGGGGAAGGCAAGGTTACCCATTTTGACCTAGGTGGTTAGTAAAGATTGGGATTTGAAGGTTGTTTCCCTTAGACAAAAAAAAATGGTGACAGTTGGATATCTCTGGCTAGAAATAGACATCACCAATTGAAGCGGATCAGCTGTGCTGCAATGTGTTGAAGCACACATCCCCTGCTGTCACACCCATTGATACTCTGTCACACACTGTCCCACAGTATCCCAGGGATGGAGCGGCCTATTCCTGAGCACACCAGGAATTCCCAGGCAGGATCAGACCCCTGAAGCCCTGAGAGTACCTGCCTGGCTTTCCCTGAGTGATTACCCAGACAGATCAGGGATTGTATGGGCCCTGTGCTTCCATGTCAGGATCCTCACAGGCTTTCCCTGCTTATGAAGATGCACCCCTGGAGATCCCAGGGCAGGTCTCCATAAGCCTGGAACCCCAGCTTTCCCCACTTATATAGAGGAGTACTAAGATTCCCTGTGGTTGTAACTCTGTTCGTGAGGAAAGTTCAACAGGTGCTTGAGGATCCTGGTCCTGTACAACAACTTGAGGAGCCTGATCCTGTACAGAAATTCTTGAAATGTGCAGAATCGGGCCCCTCAAGCCCCCAGAGCACCTGCTCAGGGCAGTTGGAGTGGAGACAGCTCAGGCTGCCTGTACTCTTCTTTCACAGAGCAAACAGATAGCCACTGCAATAAAGCAGCACAATGTATCATGCCACTTTTCGTTGTGCCAATGATTTACCTTTGATGTGGTACAACAAAGAGTAGAGACATGTATTTGCTCGCTATAAAAAATGTTATGGTGGCACAAATGCAACATCAAGTGACATCTGTTTCCACCATTTGACATAGGCCTGTTTGCTTACAAAGAACACACAAATTCCTGTTTCCTTGACAAAGCAGGGATCAAGCAGGAAACAGATATTTTCCTCAAGGATCATCACCCAGGATATTTCCTTGGTCTTCTGCTCCTCTCTGTCTTTCTGTAACATTTCTCTCTCACACAAAGCCACAATCAAATCCATGTCTCAGCCTTTCAGGCAACACTCCCCAGGACCATGTCTCAGCTCCTACTCCAGCCTTGCACATGGCCTGTGTTGTAGGTGATGGCTCCACTAATCTGTTTCATAAAGGAGCTTCTTGCTCTCATTTACTTCTTACCTTTGTTCTGCCTGAAGGACTGTAGCTACAGCCTTCAGTACCAACAGTGTTTTGCCCAGCCCCCAGGGTAGTCAGCTCTCAGAAATTCTCTCTCTTTTAGAGGACTGGACTGTCTCCCAGGATTGGAAAATATTTGCTGCCAGTGTCCTTTGCCATTGTATTCACACACGCTCCACTCCCCTTCCACTGCTGGTCATCAGCCTCACATGCTTGCCATATGATCAAGAAAGAGTGTCATTGGCCTTGAGCAGAAGATATGACAGTCTAACCGTAAGGCCAGAGCATCCTCCTCAACTTCTTTGCTAGTGGTTGGCCACCCACAGCATAAAGGGTTGGGAATGGAAGCTGTCAGGGACACAAGAGGAAAGAATGGTATGTGTATGAGAGAGCGCATTCCTCAGCCATCAGTCATTTTCAAAGGGAGTGAGACAATGGTATGGTGACAGTGTCACAACCTGGTTGCCTCCCACTCTCTGGACAGACTGCATTCTTCTGTGAGGAATGCAGTGCTCTCCTGTCTGCTTGTGAAGTGACTGGTTATGCATGGCTCCCCCTCCCTGAGTCCTCACCAATCTTAAGAGCCTTTGGAGAAAATGCAGAGATCCTTTTCCCCTAAGCTGCATCTCCTCCTCTGGCAGTGGATTTATGTGTGCACAGAACCTCTCCAGCTTACAATCGCACTCTGTTAGAAGCAACTCTTGTGAGATGCCTTGCTGCAGCCATGCTGGGCTCATGGGCACTATATTTTTGTTTCACAGAAGGGCTCTAAAGTGGACAAGAGTCATTATGGAAGTCTGGAATCTCTCAGCAGCAGCAACATCAGTCCCTCAATAGGAGGATGACAGTCTTCCAGTAAATAGAGAAGTCATTGAAGAGTCTTGAGATGACTGAAGAAGCTGATCTGAGATCCGCATGCTCGAATGAATATGTGGAAAATAGTTCTAGAAGTTAGGAAAGGATCCTGATGATGTCAGGTCACAGCTCTTCCCCTTTGTGTCTCTCATCTATCCACCTCTATAGTGAGGCAAGTTTGCTCAGAATGATTGATGCTTTGACGTTTATCATAGCACCGCTGAGGATGATTCAGTGCTCGATTCTCCCAGGTACTGATGTTAATATCACATTTCTTCAAGCTGGCCTTCAAGAAGTCCTTGAATCTCTTCTGCTGTCCCTGAATTGTTCATAACCAGTATTTAAGACTAGCTCGTAATTCTCTGCCATCACAGCTTGCGACCCTATAAGAGGGCAGTTTGCCCCATAGTATTGATTCAGAAATGGGACAGCATTTAGTAAGTTTACTACTTACCAAATCAGCATTTGGGGTCACCAGTGTCATCTGGGGTTATCAGTGTCATCATTTCTGTTTTCTTCATCAGATGTTATTGATGTTCTGTCAGTGTTGCAGTTTCCAGAACTGTGGTGCCAGCAGAGTCGCAGCCAGGAGATCCCAACACTAATCTTGTCTTAAAGAATGACCATAGGTTCAGTTCAGTGGCAAAGATTCAGCCAGGTTAAATGTCTACAAGCACAGCCCTAACACATTTTGGCCTAACAAGTACATCAGATAAGGAACTAATGCATTTGTACATGTGACAAGGTAGTCAGCATAACATCACACAGGCTCCCCCAGGTCACTACAAAGTGCCCCTGATTTCCAGTTTTCCTTTTATATACCAATCAAAACACATTACATATTGCATTTCATCTGTACCTTGAACATTTCAAACCATCCTGTACCAGGGGTTTGTTTCACATTCTAACCTAGGTGTGCCTGTCCCAGCCTTATCATCCTGGTGCTGGACTATGCTACCTTGTACCATCAGCTCTCCCTCCCATCTTTTGGCAGGAGTGTACATCTGGGCTCACATACCAAGTTTTGTTTACAAGAGGAGTTCATACATCAATCATGTTTGCTAGTGAGGTCAAATCTGGCCAATCCTTTAACAAAGCCTTTATGTGAGCAGCATATGTTGATCAATGCTGCATTGAAGCCTACACCCACCTCAGTCTTCTCTTATCCAGACTAAAGAGCCCTAGTTCTTTAAGCCTTTCATCATTAGGGAGGCCAGAGAGTTTCTCACTGCGGCAGTGCTGGAGATGAATGCATTTAGTAAGGTCTTTCAAGCACTTGATATTAAACCTCTTCCCTGATTGCTTCTTTTCTTAACATTGTTTTGTGGTGACGTGAATGGACATGATAGATTGTATCAAGTGATGATCCATCCAGAAGTCATCTGTGCTGGGATATAGATATATCTCTGGTGATATGGACATTGCAACAGTCCTGGGCACATACCATGATGTAATAAACCAGTGCCAGTATTTTGAGTAGGGGTGCATCCATGATGTCTTCCATTTGTTGCTTTGAAGGAATAATGAGTTCATAATAACGATGAAGAGATCATATTCTGAATACTTGCTCGGGAGAATTCCATTTGAATTGACTTTCCCCACCCCTTCCTTTCTAAATGTTCCTTTTCATAGCTCAAAGTATCTGCCCACTCTATTCACTGAGCACTGAATTTGCTGAGAATCATCTTACCTTGTTTAGGGACAGATGACAGGACTTGATCAAGTTTAGAGTAGAATTCTTCCTTTGTTTCATCTGCATCAAGGGTTGTGCTGCATGCACTGATGTCTGTTGCACATTGTCTGTTGGTCAGTGGAAGACGAAGAGTCAGTAAATGCTTGTTCTAGTATCTGAGTAATGATCTTGGCCTTGATAGCAAAACCAATGCTATGGATGTGTCTGTCTTTTTTTGGCTTTTCCTTTCCAAAATAAAGCCACCACCATGCCCCTCCCCTGCACATCTGGTCCCACTAAGTGCAGCAATCTGAATATCAAATCATGCAACTTCTCTGTCCTTTGTTCTGCTCCGTTACTATTACGGTTCTCCATCAGGGTCCAGACATTCCAGGCTGCAATCTTCATTACTTGGTTTGGACAACAGATAGACTATCTTACTTCAGCTTACTGGAAAATCACTTCCAGTGGGATCACTCTATGTTTAGAGCACCTTTTCTAGCCCCCTCCAAAAACAGGGTGAGCAGAGTGGATCCTAAAGAGGCCTGGTCAGTCATGACTGCAGCTGCTGAATTGCACACATGTCACATTTCCAAGTTCAAATGACAATCATACAATCATAGCCTCTATGTAGGTCTGTGACTAAAGGCTCCCAGTATTCACTAGCACCTGCCCCTGTTGCCACTTCCCATTGCTGTAGGACTTGTTATTGAAGGAAGATGCCCATGTGCCTTCTTTTAATGTGAAACTCCAGTCACAAATCAGCAACCACACAGTACTTTGAGGGAAAGAAACTTTAATCTGATTACAAGGAAAAGTTAAATGACTAGAGGTTTCTATTTCACAGCAGCCTTCACCTGCCCTTACCGCTATTGTAAGGTATTCCTTCTTCATTTCATAAAAATATAGAATCATAGAAAATTAGGGTTAGAAGGGACTCAGGAGGTCATCTGGTCCAACCCCACTGCTCAAAGCAGGACCATCCCCAACTAGATCTCCTTAGCCAAGGCTTTGTCTAGCCAGGTCATAAAAATCACCAAGGATGAAGATACGACAGTCTCTCCAAGTAACCTGTTCCAGTGCTTTACTAGCCTGCTTAACTAGTCTCCCCATTGTCATGACCCAAAGGCATGATTTTGTGTGTGCTTCGGCACCAGAATTATCCCCGCCAAGTTGCAGCTTCATTGCACGGGAGAGTTTCCTGTTGCAGAGGAAAACCCCGGTGCAGGGACGAGTTTCCCACTTTTCTGCAGCTTCTTTTGCAGAGTGCATTGCTCAAGTTGCAAGAGGAACGCACGGTGCAAAAGAGTTCCCGCCACGGGTATGCAAATTCATTCCCCGCTATTGGCTGGTTTTAAATTATTCCCACGTGGCGGCTAACGATTGGCCTGTTATCCGTATAAGAGGCTTGAGTAATAGAGACCCTGTGTGAGATTCAGAGGAGCTTGGCGACCTGATCCATTGCCCACCTCTTCCCGTCTTCGAGCGCAAATTTTATAAGACGTATCTCCGATTCCGATTTTGGTGGCACATTCACCCAGAGCATCCAGAGCTCTGTTCCGTGGAGCCTAGCAAACTCCACGAGGCCGTCCGTGTTGTCTGCGTCTGTAACCGCAACTCAAGCAAGTTCTCCAGCCTACACCACTGCCATCTCGGTGTAAGTAAACAATCTTTAAAACTACCGCTAAGCGTTTGTGCCTAATTCCAGCTCATCGCCCTCCCTCTCTGAACCAGCATGCCCGGGCTGCTGGCCACAGCCCGCGTGCAGTGCAGAAAAGGGCTTGGGTCACTCCCGGCCCACACACAGGAAAGTAGCAAGCAACTTCCACTGGAGTATTGAGGGGGGAAAGATGCTGCAGGACAAACAAGCAGAGCTGAACATCCTGCAGCACAAAATCATGCACGATGTGGAGACTTGGTAGAACTCCACATACCTGATGCTCGTGAGGCTGGTGGAGCAACAGAAGGCCATCCATGAAATGGCCTTGCTTGGGGAGATTGGGATAAGCGGCCCCCTTAACAGAGCTGAGTAGGATACCATCTCCCAAATGTTGGTGATCCTCAAGCCCTTCCTTAAGGCCACTGAGACCCTCAGCACTGGCGATGCCCTCTTTACCCAGCTGATCCCTGTAGTGAGGGAACTTCATAGCCAAATGGAGAGCTTCCAGGGGTTCATGCCTGGGGCAAGCCACTGTCACCAGACATGCAGGCAGTGGTAAGGCAGCTGAAGGAGGGCATCAGGATTGATCAGCTTGATCCCTTGTGGTCCAGTATGGTCCATGTGCTGGCCACCATGTGTGACCTGAGGGTGAAGGGCAGCATATGCAACAGCCAAACCCTTAATCACCGGATGGAGGTGCTGGTGAAGAGAGTCAGGGAGGCAAAATGGCGGAGGCGGGGGGACATAAAAGAGAGAGATCCACTGTCCTGTGCCAGCACACCATCCACCAGTCAGTCTCCTCCTCCACCACAAGCACTGCCAATGTGGGCCAAGGGCATGGCTTCCCTGGTGTGGTACAGAGGCATCAGATCCCACCATCAGGCAGGTAGCGCTCCAGCCTTGGTGGCTTCCTATCTCACCAAGGACGTGGAACTGCTGCTGTGCAACCCCTTGGCCTACTGGGTAAGCCGCAATCAAATGTGGCCAAATCTCACCACAGTTGCCCGGGAACTCCTGTCCTGTTCACCAACCGGTGTTCCATGCAAGAGGCTGTTCAGCATTTCTGGTGATGTAGTGACACCCCACACCACCTTGGATTATGGTTTGGTGGAGCAACTGGAGTTCCTGAAGGTGAGCCTCCTGCTGCGTGGGGTTCCCCAAGCTTCAGCTGCAGATGGAATGAGTCTGCATTCACTTTTCACTCTGTCTACACCTATTTCCTTTTTTCATTTTTTTAAAATCCATTTAATGCCCTGCTCTCAGAGCTGGAGGTGGCACTCACTGAATCACCAGCCAGCAGGGGAAGAACTTGTCCCTTCTGAACTCCCATGCCAAGAGAGAACTTTGAGGTATGCGCTGGTCCAATGGGGAAGGAGGAGGCCCCAGGTCCTGGGAATGACCACTAAAACTGCACCTTGCCAGGGTTGGGAGTCCTGGTGGGACTGCTGGCAGCCCGGCAGCCCTAGGAAATGCTAGGACTGAGGATCTCCCTGATGAAAGGCAGATAGGAGGCACCATAACCTCCAGCAACCATGCTCACGCACACAGTCATGTCTGGGGAAATCGCAGACCCGTCACATCTTTGACAGGCCTGAGGCTTGCTGGCTGCAGTGGAGTTGTGAGGCTCCAGGTGAGCTCAGCTTAGCTGCCTGGGATGCCAGTTTTCAGATTGAAAAACCCTTTGTCAGGCTGAGGAAGCATCTGCAGTTGGTGTGTGCGTATGCTGTTCCTGGATGGAAGGAATAGTAAAGAAGCCAAAGGCTGGCATGCAATGCAGGCAAGAGAGCCAGTCAGTGAAAATGGAAATGGAGGCATCAGGGGGTGAGGGACAGGCTGGTGTAGGAAGGGCAGGGGGATGTAGCAGCGCAGGTAAAAGTGGAGAGGTACCTGGGGAGTCAGATGTCCGGAAGGTTGTAGCGTGTCAGAATTCCAATGTCTGTATTGAGTCCATAAGTTTCTGTACCTAGGAGGTTGATGAAGTACAGTTCATAGGCTCTTCTGTGAAAAGTGGTTTGTAAATTCCCTTTGAGGATCAGGCCTGAGAGATTGAAGAGGTGCTTGATAGATTTTTGGTGTGCGCTCATTCTGGTGCACATTTGTTGCTTGGCGTCTCCTACGTACGTATTGTATTGTGAAGATATCGCCATACTGGTGATATTGTTGGCAGGTTTTGCACGTCTTGTCATGGTATGGCCTGGATCTATGTGGATTTGGTGCATTTTGAGCTGTAGGAAGTTGGCTTCTGGTGATGAGGTTAGCAAGGTTCAGTGCTTGTTTGAATTTACAAACCACTTTTCAGCATTGCAGTTCAATCATGAAGTCCACCAAGATAGTGCCTCCCCTACTGGATTCCTTTATCTTTAAGGACAGGGCTCAGGGTTTAAAAGGTTATAAGAGGGATTTCTCTCTCCCAAGCCCATTTCTCCCTCAGAAGCTGAGTCTCAGGCAGTTTGTGACAAGAAGAAGTAAAATATTAACTCCTCACCATTATGGGATCACAGAGGAATAAGTGAAAAATCCATTCCTGTTTCAAAATGATTCCACAATTACTAAATACGTCACTGAGTAGTGATGCTAACGATTGGCCTGTTAGCCGTATAAGAGGCTTAAGCAGTTTCCGCCCAAGCCGAAGAGGACTCCACATCCATCTCGTGGGGACTCTGGATACACGGCAGGGTAATAGAGACCCTGTGTGAGATTCAAAGGAGCTTGGCGACCTGATCCATCGCCCACCTCTTCCCGTCTTCGAGTGCGACTTTTATAAGACGTATCTCCGATTCCCATTTCGGTGGCGCGTTCACCCAGAGCATCCGGAGCTCTGTTCCGTGGAGCCTAGCAAACTCCACATGACCGTCCATGTTGTCTGTGTCTGTAACCGCAACTCAAGCAAGTTCTCCAGCCTACACCACTGCCATCTCGGTGTAAGTAAACAATCTTTAAAACTACCGCTAAGTGTTTGTGCCTAATTCCAGCTCGTCGCCCTCCCTCTCCGATCCAGCGTGCCCGGGCTGCTGGCCACAGCCCGCGTGCAGCACGAAAAAGGGCTCGGGTCGCTCCCGGCCCGCACAGCAACAAGGGCATACTGCTGGCTCATATTCAGCTTCTTGTCCACTGTCACCCCCAGGCCCTTTTCTGCAGAGCTGCTGCCCTTCTAGTCTCATCCTCTTTGGAACCACCCTTCAGGTAGTTAAAGTTTCCTATTAAATCCCCCCTCAGTCTTCTCTTCTTTGGTCTAAATAAGCCCAGTTCCCTCGGCCTCTCCTCAAATTATGTTCCCAAGCCCACTAAACCATTTTCATTGTCTTCTGCTGGACTGTCTCAAATTTGTCCACACCCTTTCGTGTAGTGGGTGACCCAAAACTGGACACAGTATTTTGGTTGTGGCTTCATCAGTGCTAAATGAAGGGGAAGAATCACGTCCCTCAATCTGCTGGCAATGCTCCTATTAATGCAGCTCAGTATGCCATCAATCTTCTTCACAACAAGGGCATATTCAACTTATGGTCTACTGTAACCCCCAGGTCCTTTTCTGCAGAGTTTCCTCTTAGTCAGTTGGACTCCAGTCTGTACCAGTGCCATAACAATGAAGTTTGGCACCCAGGGCAAGGCCCGCAGCAGCAGCCTGCCCTCAACCCGTGCACAGATCTGGGGGCACACACTCCCCCATGCTTGCCTGAGAGTGCACGCAGCAGTGGGCACTGTCCTTCCCCCATCCCCGTGCCACCCCAAACGAGCTGGTTGCGGCTCCATCCCACGCCCCGCCTGGGCAGCACCTGTTGGCACCTCTTTGCTTCAGCACCCAGGGCGGTCACCCCGCTGGCCCCCCTTGCTACGGCACTGACCAGTGCACAGGAGTGTTCTGTCCTAAATGCAGGACTTTGCACTTCCCCTTATTGAACTTATGAGATTTATTTTGATCTAATCCTCCAATTTATCTTGGTTTCTCTGAATCCTAGCCCTACCCTCCAGTGTATCTACTACTCCCTGCAGCTTGGTGTCATCTGCAAACTTTCTGAGGGTAAACTCCATCTTATCTTCTCTGTCATTGATAAAGATATTAAACAAAATTGGCACTCCACTTGATGCCAGCTGTCAACTAGACACTGAGCCATTTATTCCTACACTTTGAGCCTGATGATCCAGCCAGTCTGTCCACCTGACAGTCCATTCATCCAACCCATACTTCCTTAGCTTTGTAACCCAGGTGGCAGCCCAATAGTTGCCACCCCTGCCCAATATCAAGGATGGTGTGGTGAGAGTGGGGCAGGGCTTCCAGCCAGCACCAATTTACTTTCCAGCTGGCCCCCTGCTCCCCACAGAGCAGCCCGTGATCCCAAGAAGGTCTAACACTTAACTGATTTAACTATTTACACTTTATTTACAAAACAAGAATAATAGGAAAGGTTATTTACAAGTGAACTTAAATGGCATAACCAGAATCACAAAACAAACCAGAATTTATTAGTCAACCCTTGACTCAAGAACCACAGGTAAGGTAACTGGTAGCTTTCAGCCACTGCTGAGATGCTTACCACAAGGAAGCAAGGTGGTCACTCCAGGCAGCTCCAACAGGCTTCCCAATAAGCGACAGACTGCAACAGGTTAAGATCTTCTGGTCTGCCGCCATCAAATTGTATCCAGAACCTCCCCCAATTGCCATGAGTTTTCAAAGATAATGGCCAGCAGTGGCAGTGGTCTTGATACTCCCAACCTTGAGGATGCCTGGCCTGGCCTCCTTTACCAACAGAATGTGCTCTTCCTCCTCCCCTGTTGCTAGGGCTCCATATCTGTTCTCCAGACAAACTGCTGCAAGTGGGGAATGAAGCCTTCTGCTTGCTGACAGAAGTCACAAGCTTCCACCTTCCTGGGAGTCGATGTCCTCTTCCTTCTCTAGTGCTGCCTTTGGCAGTCCTTCCTCCACAGTCCTAGTGGTCTCCTCCAGCATTAAATTGAACAAGTCCTCATAGTGGAGGATGCTTTGGAGCCTTCCCACCTCCTCCTGTAGCTCCCTTGCCTGTTCCCTGAGGGACACTACCAGGTTCACCTCTCAGGCACTCTCCCCCACCTGCCTGTCACTGGAAGGAACATGAAACCTGCAGTCTCTACAGCACCAAACCAGGACCTGGGTGGATGACCTGACATTGAGCAGTCCTGCCTGGACAGACACCTCAGAGACACAAGCAGAAGGCCATCCTGGAAGTATGAGTTTGCCGAGACCAACATCCCCTGGGTCATTGTTGCAGCCTGCATGCTGCATAACATTGGTGAGGCCTGCGGGGAGCTGTTTTGCAAGGCCTGGGCAGAGGAGGCACAGAGGGCAGAAGACTCCTGGCAGTGGAGGCACCAGCTGCAGTGGCAGTGACAGCAATGGGCTCCCCACACCAAGGCCCCGACTGAACTACACACCCACCAGCATGGGCCAGGGCACTAGGTGTGAGAGGCGCTAGCTGACCACCTACTCCCACACTCTAGCCTACCTGGACAGCTGCACACAGACTCACCACCCAGCCACCCACCCCTACCACCACGCTTATTGGACAATTCTCAGAAAAACACTTTATTTCCCTTACAACAAATAGACTCCCATCCCCTTTCCCTCCACCACCCACCTCCCCACCAACAATAAAGCACCCTCCTTCCTGTGCAAACTATTTATGTGTGTGCCCTTCTGGGGTGGGCAGCCATAGGATGGGGGCATCTAGAAGGCAGAGCCTGGAAACAGGTAGCCAGCACTACAGCCTTTGTCTGTTCCCCCATGGGTGCGCACACCGCAGCGAGTCTGGCAGGCAGGGGGCTAGCATAGGGCTGATGGCAGCCACTGGTCTCCCAGTTTGGGTGGCTCCCCCTCCAGCAGCCAGTGCCCAAGGCCAACAGGGCCAGTGTATGGTCCTGGCCCCACTGCCGGCAGCTCTGGCTCCATGCCCATGTGGAGCCAGGGTGAGCAGCAGAGCTGGGCCCTGGCGGGGGAGCTGGGTGGTGGAGGATCCAGGGCAGAGGCAAGGGCAGTGGCTCCCGGCTGGTGGAAATGGTACTAGACCTCCACCCAGGCCCACAAGGGGGCCTGCTGCTGGGAAACAGGTGGCTACCAGGAGGTAGGAGGGGTTTGGGTCATGGGCATGGCAGTGGGTGGCACAAACATGACCGCCAAGACCAGGATGCTGTCCAGCACTCAGTAGCCCTCCCCTGTGGCCTGTACTGCCCTGGCCACAACTGTGCCCTGCTCCTGCAAGGCCTCTAACTGCTCATGTTACAGGGCCAGGAGCTGTACCCTGAACTCCCAGTCTGCCTGGTTCCATACCTCTTCACACCAGTCCTCTGTGCTGTGCCCATGCATCCCTGTGGGGCATGTCCTTCACCTGCCACCTGTCCTGCCAGGCAATATCCTCTGCTTGCCATGTCCCCACATCTACCTCCCAGTCCTCCACAGCTGATCCAGGAGGAGGGTGTGATCCTGGGTCCTCCTCCTGCAAAGCTGGTGCAATCCCCAGGGCCCCAACTGTAGGCAGAAGCAACCCTGAGGCAGCATCCTGCCTGCAAACTGCAACCTCTCCCTTGTGTGCAGCTGCAGGACCTGCAGAGCCATGAGAAAGAAGCTGTTTGTGAGAGTTTGCAGCATTTTTATATGAGATGCTCTATACAAGAGGCCGTGCACTGCCCAACCTCAGATCAGGGCTTAGGCATGCATGGGTGTCCAGGGACCATGGTAAGTCAGCTGAACAGGTCTGGGCCCTGGCAGCTCCCAGCCAAGCCCCACGTCCCCACTCACTCCCCAGGGGCTGGCAGGTCACTGGGTGCTGGCCATAGGCAGACTGCCTCTCCTTCCCCGTTCTCAGACCAGGGCAGTCCAGGGTCCTGGCAGCACCTGCTGTCATGGCTTCACACCCCACTAGCTCCCCTTCTTCTGCATCAGTCTCCTGTGCCACTGACAAACCCACAGCGCCTGGGCTCAGGGGGCACAGGGCTCTCAAATGACTGGGATGAGGAGCTGCCTGTGCCCATACCCTCCCCATAGAGGGCCTCTTCAGGGAGGCACCCCGGGACCAGCCCTCCCCCCATGCCAGCACAGCATCCAGAGTGTGCCCCTGCTGTGTATTAGGGCTGTGTGAAATTTCAACAAGTATTTCATTTTGGAGCTGTTTCAATGTGTTTTGAGCTCAGAACAGCTAAATTGAAATGAAACAAAAGGCTTCAAAACACCTTCGAAACAAAACGAGGGCACTCAAAAAGTTTTGAAAGTTTTGAAACATTTTCAGTTTTGAAGCAGCCTGGTGTCAGGAGGTGGTGGGGAGCCAGGGCTGTGCCCTGAGTGACTTCATCAGCCCCATGGAGCTCAGCCCTGCGCAGTGGCGGAGCCACTCCGAGTACAGCCCTGGCTCTCCCCCACCTCCCGCTGCCAGGCTCAGCTCCACGGGGCTGTGGAGCCTCCCACCGCTGGGCTGTGCTCACCAGGGCTGCGCTCCATGCAGCTCTGCCACTGGCTGTCTTGATGCATCCTGCTGTCAGGCTGATCTCCATGGGGCTGGTGAAGCCACTTGAAGTGCAGCTCAGCGGCAGGAGGCAGGGCTTAAGCAGGCGTTTTGAGCCCTGGGGCCCAACAGCAGGGAGCCTGGGGGAAATCTTGGCCTCTGCTGCCCCTGCACAGGCCATGGGCTACCTGTGCCAGCCTGCCTGCTGTCCAGTGCCACTGCCTGGCACTGCAGTGCCATGCAGCTGCCAGGCCCATGCCATCCAGCCTTGTAGGGTGTTCTGGCCTCCTGCCAGACCTGCCAGCACCTAGGCCCAGCTGCAGCCAGCTCACCGGGGCCAGTGTCAGCTGCCCACAGCCAACACCCAGCAGCCTGCTTGGACCCTGTAGGGAGCAGTTAGCCCCTCCATTGATCCCTTCAGGGGTGCTTCACTGTGGAATCTTTGTATTCCATTGCAGCCATCAAACTTTATTTTGTGTCCTGTTATGTTCTACTCCTCAAGGGTGTTTGAAACTCTTCCAAAAAGAATTAACAGAAAGAATGGCTTCAAACCACCCAGACTGAATTATGTCTGCCCATGTATTTTGCTTGTCTTTAGTTGTCCTCTGTGACATTTAATGGCCCAGTTCTTGTGTGCAAAAAGCCTGTCATTAAGTGTCTCCGGGGATGTAGGGACTTTACGATATTATCTGACCCTCAGGTTGAACCATATCTCCAAGACTTTTCATTTATATAATCTTTTTCAAACATTGAATAATGATATCATTATGATTCATAACTCTGCTAAAGCACTTCTCTAATCATTACCAGCTCTAAACTAGAAAAAAAGTGCCACCGAAATTGGCAGAAAGTATTTCTTGTGCACTCCAACATAACAAAAGATCGAGCATATTATTCACCCATAACCAAAAGGTAGCTGTAGGTTTAAAGTATCACTGGAAAAAAAATATTTCACAGTCATTCTAAATACTGACTGAAAATGAACGAGAAGTTTGGCAGCTTTATTGCCTGACAACCCTCAGGAGGTAAAATCCTGACAGTAGTGGAGTCCACAGTGAAACTCCCAGTAGTTTCAGTGGGGCCAGGGTTTCTTCCCTTACAGCTTAGCATTCTTGTCACATCCCTCACCACAGTATTTGAACCAACCAAAATGACAAAAATACTGCAACATAGCTTCTTTTACATCATGTACACTGGCCTTTGTGCAGTGATCCAGGTGCCCAAACCAAAACTAGTTTGAATGGAAGGAATCAGGTTTTTTTTTTAAATGAATCTTATAGCTAGGGCCTGGCTTAAGTCATGGGCTCAGCTTGCTAATATCATGGTCCAGTCATGGCAGGGACCGCCATTTTCACACCCAGATCTTGGCACTCTCTCCCCCCCCACCCCCAACACCCCTACACACACACTCCCTGATTGGGTGAGGGGGCAGGTTTAGAGCCTGGTTTAATTGCAGCATCAGAAGCCTCTGATTGCAGATGAAAAGACCACAGGTAAGCAGCTGCAAAAATGGCAGGGGCAGGAGAGAGCTTGGGGATGGGTAGGGGAGAGGCTGTTTGTTTCTCCAGGAAGGAAAACTGGAGCATGGGGGATTGGGGGCACTTTGGGGCTGCCCTGGCAGACAGCCCTGGCACTGGATAGGGGAGTGGCTGTTTGCTCCTCCAGGTGGGAAAACTGAGGAACAGGGGATTGGGACTGCCTGGGCAAATGGCCCTGTTATCACGTAGGGGAGGGGTTGTTTACTCATCTGTGTGTATGGCCTTTCTCCCTGCCCCCAACCCCCAGCACCTCAGTTTTCCTGCCCAGAGGAGCAAACAGCCCCTCCCCTACCCTGTGCCAGGACTGTCTGCCAACGCAGCTCCCAGGTGCCCCCAAACCCCCTGCATTCCAGGTCTCCCGTCCAGAGGAGCAAACCACCCCTCCCCTACCCATCCCCAAGCTCTCTCCTCCCCCTGTCCCTTTTGTGACCCCTTCCCCACTTCCCTGGGCTGCTAGGCTTTTGCTGCTGTAGCTTATTAGCACAATTTTTGCCTGACATGCTACTACACAGTATTAAGCTACTGTGCATTAAGCATCTTGTGTAGATGTGCCCATTGTGTATCACCTCTTCACACTCACTCTAGCATTCACCAGGTTGATGAGGGATGGGGTTGGCCTGTTTTATTAACTGAATCGTCATTTGAGAGAGGTGCTGGACTAGGGGAGTAGCAATAAAATAAAACAAGCCCTGCCAGCTTCACTGATATGTGCCAAGCTCCTACTCCTCATCAGAGACACACAGACAAAGCTCCCCTCAGACTGACACCCAGATCAGAGCCATACAGAAATCCATGGCTCTGGCTTACCTAGGGTTACTTTATGTCTGAGTTTTCCCAGACATGTCCTCTTTTTGAGTCCTCCTATCTCTGTCTGGGTGGATTTTTCAAATCTATCTGAGCAAATGTCTGGGTTTTTGCTTTGCTCTGCTAGTGGGAATGGGGGGAGAGGAGATTGTAAGCAGGGAGAGGCAAACAGGTAAGTCTGGGTTGGGGGGTGGTTGGGACTGGGGCTGGGGCTGCATCAGGGCGTGGGGGCAAAGTGGTGTTGCCTGCCCCCTCTAGCAGGGGAAGGCGGCAGGGGGGCCTTTTGAGGGTAGTGGCCGAGCTGGCAGCACAGGGGCCAGTGCCCGTGCTCAGAGGGGTGGAGCGGCCAAAAGTTTCTGCAGGGGGGAAGGAAGGGGGAGGGGAGCCATGGCCAGGCTTCCTAGCCCAGAGCAGAGGATGCCACAAGCCTCCCTTCCTTTTCCTTCTAGCCCGTGCTGGGGCCAGATTCCCCCCGAGCCACCGCACTCCAGCCTGGTTGGGATGGGGGCAGCTGGGGCCCCTCTGGCAGGGCTAGGTGGAGCAGGAGGGTGCAGATCAGGAGTGAGGAACACCAGCAGGGCTGGCGGAGAGCAAGGAGCTGTGGATCAGGAGTGAGAGGAACCAGCATGGCCCAGGAGGCCAGGATACTGCGGTTTAGGAGTAAGGGGCACTGGCAGGGCTAGGTTCTGTGGGTCAGAAGTGAGGGACGGGAGCAGGGCTGCAGGGGGCTGTGGCTTGGGAGCGAGAGACAACATAATGGGAAGGGGCAGGGCACTGCCATATACCTCCCCCATCCCCCCCCAGTCATATTCCCTCTCCGCCCCACACAACAGGTCTCCTCATTTTTGGAACTGAAAATATGGTAGCCCTATGCTTGCCTGCTACTTGGGGCAGCAGTGATTGAAATCTATTCTGTTCTCCTGGCAGAGCACTCTGCCTGCCCCATAGATTTTTTTGGGGTGGTGATAGAACAAACTGGAATAAAATGGTCAAGAAAGTACCATTGCTTTCCTTGTAAAGCTCAGTCTTCATTCCTACTGCTGAAAGGTGAATACTTAGAAAAAAGTAATCCCTTGCCCACCTCACCTGTTCCTGGCTCCCTGCAGCCTGTGCCACCCCTGTGCACCCAAATCCAGCCCCAACCTAGCCCCACATCTGCCTTGCAGCTCCTTGGCCTCCATTCTCACCTGCCTCCCTTTGAGTTGCAGGGCTCCGAAGGGGCTGGATCTGGGTGCAGTAGGGTGGCATGGCCTGCAAGGACCCCAGGAGCAGCCAGGGAGGAGGATCCCCTCCCCTCACCAGCTTCTCTGCCCTCTACAGCTGTTCAGGGCAGCAGAGCAATGATCTGGAAGTGGAAGAACCAATAGGTGGCAGAGAGGACAACTGGAGTGGCAGGGGAGTGATCTGGGTCTGGAGAGGGTGATCTGGGAGTCAGGGAAGCAATTTGGAGGGGCCAAAGGACCAGCAGCCTGGCAGCTCCCCACCCACCCACTTCCCTCTTCTCCCTACCCACTACCTCCTCCTCCCTCCAATCCTGACACCACCCCCACTTCCCCATGACCCACTTGCCCTGGCTCCTCTACCGCACTTTACTACTTTTCCCTCCCTCCCCATTCACCCCATACCCACCCTCCTGTTGCTTGGCCATTCCCAGCTGTCATCCAAAGCCATAGAATCCTGGATGACAGCTAGTCCACTTTGAAGCAGTGTCTCCTCGAATACTGATGGACTGCAGATTAGTGGTTTGATCTCAGGTGAACACCCAGAAGTGAACCTAACTCAAACGAGGTAGCCCAGATCAAGGATAATCCTGGCCCAAAGTGGCATAATTTATAAGATGCCTGAAGGGTACTTAGCACTAGTTAATGAACCTTAATGTGTGATCATCCATGTTTTAAGAGCTCTTAACATGATTTAATTGTAATGTGCAATCTCACTCCCACTTTACAAGCAAAGTGAAATGCTGAGAGCATTTTTCTGACCTGGGCCATGTTGTTTTTGCTAAAAAAATACTGCCAGCTTGTACATCTGCCAAGTTTATGACACTATTTTACTTTTCTGATGTAATGGTCAATGTATGAGCTTTTGGTTATGCCTTTTGTGGCAGAAGGCCACCTCTGTTTCTCCCCAAAAACTCTGCCTTGTGACAATTTGGTTAGGATGGGCACAGCAGAGGGTACACACCTTACCCTATCTCTTTAGGTAACCTGAGCTGGATACATTCCTGAGGGAGGGGGGAAACCTGCTCCCTTTGCCTACGTACCTGGGTGAGGGGCTTGAGCTCCCTGGGGAGCTAGGAACTGCCAGTCTGCCCAGCAACTAGTGATGCATTTCAAATTGGTTGCCTGACAGCCAACAGGTGCTGGCCTCCATTGGACCAGGTAAATGAGGTCATAAGGGCTATATAAGTTAAGGACTGACCAAGAGGAGGGGCAGCAGCCATGAGGAAGACTCAGAGACAGAGAAGCGCTGGACCATCTGAAACTTGCTCTCTCTCTCAAAACTCACGATCAAGGAACTGCCTACCTCCAGGGGGAATCTTCACCTCCCTCTGGATGATACTTGTGAGTAAGCTACCTGAGATCTAACTAGATATATAGCTTGCAGTAACTCAGATGTGTGATCAAAGGCTACCCAGCCATGCCAGTTTGCTCTATGGGATTTCTCTGATATTGCTCTACCCTATACCCTATGCCAACCCTACCCCTTGTAACCAATAAAGTTCTCCTTTGTACCTAGCATGGGAGATTTATTGGGAGTGAGTCTAGATTATGCCTTGGGGTCCCCTTGGTTCAGCTGACTAAGGGAGACCACTATTTGTGCTTCCGACTGAGGGAAGCATCCCAACTTCTTGAAGTGAATCAAGTACCCTCAAGGACTACTAGGCCTGTGTTTCCCAGGGTGTGCAGAGCCAGAATCAAGCCAATCCCCAGGTGGTGGCAGTGTTACCCCCAGGCTAGCGGGTGTGCTCCAGGAAGGGGGTCAGCCAGATGTGAGGCGCCCCCAGGGAGGCACTCGGAGCCTGGAAGGTGGTTGGGTGCAGTGAGGTGGGTGGCTCAATGCAGGAGCACCCCCTACTGGCCCGCCACACCTTTCATTTCCCATTATTTTTCCAAAACCGCTGTTAATGTCTCTGTACATCCTCTAAGAGATATGAGCTAGCAGGAGTCATGAATTCATATCTTTAATTCATTCTTGCACTGAAGATGATGATCCTGTTTTTTCCCTTCATATTCATTCTACTACGAATATTTGCCCATATATCTCTTTCATATCTACTAAATTCTTGTTAGAAATAAAAATGAGAAAACATTATAGATTATAACAGACTTTACTGAAAAAAGATAATACAGCGTCATCACACAATCACCCAGTGGGTGTATCTACACGTGATGCTACGTCACCATAGCAACGTGGTACAGTGACTTAGCATCAACAGGCAAAAACTGTGACACCACAGCTACGTTGCCATAGCAACGCACTCCCTCATTATAGCGTGCTGCTATGGCGACATAGCAGCTAAAAATAACCAGGCACAGCCAGCACGGCTCAGTATGGGCTGTTACTGCACCATCATTTAGTACTTCCAAAAGGAAATGCTAATGATGGCACAGTAAAAATGGTGCCATATGGCCATGTGTAGATGAGCCCAGTGATTCTCAGACTTTCTACTGACTACTACTGGCAACTGACTACTCTCAAGCCTCAAAATTTGTCACAATCCACCATACACCCTTAGCATCATACTTTTAATTAGAAGGAGCAGGGCACACAAGTGAAATCTGTTGACCACTTACCTGGCCTGAATTCCCAGACTACAATTTCGGAACTGCTGCACTAATTAAACGTCATAGATTTCATAGACGTTAGGGCTGGAAGGGACCTCGGAAGATCATCGGGTCCAGGCCCCTGCCCCAGGGGCAGGAAGTCAGCTAGGGTCAAAGGATCCCAGCAAGATAAGCATCCAAACATTTCTTAAAAGAGTCCACCTCTGAATAGATTCTATTCCATGCCTTGGGGGCTCGGACAGTGAAGAAGTTTTTCCTGATGTCCAGCCTAAAAACGATCTTGGAGGTGTTTGTGACCACTGGACCTTGTCATCCCTTGGGGCACTCAGGTGAACAGGCATTCCTCCAGATCCTGATACACACCCCTTATGTACCAGGCAGCCACCAGGTCACCACTGAGCCTGCACTTTTCCTGGCTGAAGAGTCCCATGGCTCTCAGCCTCTCATTATAAGGCCTATACTCTTGCCCTCTGATCATGCACGTGGCTCTCCTCTGGACTCTCAAGTTTCTCCACATCCTTCTTGAATTGTGGAGCCCAGAATTGGATGCAGTACTCCAGCTGTGGCCTCACCAAGGCCGAGTACAGCAGGAGGATGATATCCTGAGATTTGCTTGAGAAGCATCTATGTATGCAAGCCAGACTTTTGTTTGCTTTACCAGCTGCAACATTGCTTTGTCAGCTCATGTCCATCTTGTGGTCAATTATGACCCCCAAGTCTCTTTCAGCCATGGTGCTAGCGAGCGTAGCACTGCTGAGCCTATAAGTGTGCTACAGGTATTTTTCCCAAGGTGGAGTACCCTTGCATTTTTCCATATTGAAGGTCATTGTACCTGCCTCTGCTCTACCAGGCGTTCTCGTGCGGCCTTAGGCCGGACTATCAATCTTGCCTGTCATGGGCTTGCGAGTGGACCCCAAAGGCTACCCCGGCTGACGTCCGGGGGTCCCCTTAACTTTCCTGCCACGACTTCGAATGGAACCTCAGTGGAGGGGTTCCCCTTCAAGGCAGCCTCCAGGGGCATCACAGCTCTTGGTGGGCACTCATGGGGCTCCGACCTTCCCTACCCCCCAGCCACTCGCCATCTTGGGTCGCAGGTCTTCTGGCCCTTTGCCGTCCCTGGTCCCACTCGGCTTCTTCCCCAGCCTCCTGTGGCCCTCCAGTCACGAGTCCTGGTGTCCCGGGTCACGGCTCGAACGTGAAGGCTTTGAGGCCCTTGGACCTGGATCCGCCTAACCCGTATCCCTAGTGCCCTATTCCAGCCACCCTGTGACGTAGCGTGCGATCCCCCACCACCATGATTGCCACAGCGATGCGACCAGTGGACCTGGAGGCCACAAAGGAATAAAGAGTGCCCTTAACCTATGGGCCCCGTGTTTTCCCTGTGCCTAGGTGCCCCAGCCCCAGTTGCTTGTCCCCCTCAGGTATGGTGTTCCGGCCAATTCTTCTTGGGGTGTTGTGGGCCACCCGCTGCTTAACCTTCCCTGCTTGGGGTCTTCTGCTGCACCCCATGGCTATCCCCGTTGGGGTCCCTGTTGGCCCCGCCCTTGTTACCTCCTCTCCGGAGCTTCCCTGCCGGCTTGCCAGTCAGTGCCTCCTCCGGTTCTGCAACCGGCCTTACTGCCTCTACCTCCGTCAGCCTTGCTGCCGGTGCTGTTGCTGGCTCCCCCCCTGGCCTGCCGGCTCCTCTGCCGGTGCCTCCGCCGGCTTTGCTGCCAGTGTTCCTGTCAGCTCCGCTGCCGGCTCTGCTGCCGGTGCTGTTGCCAGCTCTGCTGCCGGCTCCGCTGCCAGTGCCTCCACCGGCTCTGCTGCCAGTGTTGCTGTCGGCTCTGCTGTTGGTGCCTCCACAGGCTCCGCCCCCATCATCCTGGGCTGCCCGACGCAGCGGCTGCGCCTCTCGGAGTGTGGGCTTTCCCATCAAGCCTCCGCTCACCAGCTGCCTTCCTGTGCCTCCGGGGCCGCCTTTTGTTTCTGCCAGGTGGTGTCTTCAGCTGACGTCACCCGGCCATCATGTTTATATATGCCCACTTTCTAAGCCTATCCAGGTCAGCCTGGATCACCAGCCTATCCTCGGGTGCAGACGCTCTACTCCAAAGTTTAGTGTCATCGGCAAACTTGGCCAGTCCACTTCTGACACCGGTGTCTAGATCATTAATAAAGGTGTTGAAGAAAACAGGTCCAAAGATGGAGCCTTGGGGGACATCACTGGTCACAGAGTGCCATGATGATTCACTTCTATCAACTACCACTGTCTGGGTCTAGCCTCAAAGCCAATTCCCCAGCCATCAGACTGTGATGTAGCTGAGGTTGCAGTTGGCCAATTTTTCCATGAGGAGATCATGGGACACCAGATCAAAGGCCTTTTTGAAATCCAGATATATGTCAATCTCTTCTCCCTTGTCCAGGTGATATGTCACCTGATCATAGAAGGAGATGAGATTGGTCAGGCAAGATCTAGCCACAACAAACCCAAGCTGGCTATCCCTCAGGATGCTGCCATTGACCAGATTGTTGAGAATAGTCTCTTGATCATTTTTTCTAGAATCTTTCCAGGGATTGAGGTCAAGCTGATTGGCCTGTAGTTCCCCAGATCTACTTTCCTCCCTTTCTTGAAGATGGACACCATATTGGCCTTCTTCCAATCTTCGGGTACTTCACCTGAGTGCCACAAGTTTTTGAATATCTTTGCCAGTGGCTGGGCTATGACGCCTGCCAGTTCCTTAAATACTCAGGGGTGCAATCTGCCATGGAATCCAGATTCCATGGTTGGAATCTAGTAATATCCTAGTACTGCATCTCCTGGTTCACCTTATTTTTTCCTGTTTTCAGCAAATAGTCGTACCTTAAAAATTCAGTGAAAGTAAAAAAAAATACCTAAGGCTAAATTCTGTCTTGACTTAGATGTTGATTCAGCAAATTCCACATGCACATACCTAAGTTTAGCATGGGATTAGTTCTTTTGACTACACTGAGGCTCATCACATGATGAAAGTTAGGAACTTGCTGTCCTGGATTTGTAAGTGTGTTTAAGAGCCCAGCCTTATTCAGTTCCTTTTAGAACCCCTTCAAGCAAGCTTTCAGCATAGTTTCTTTTTAAGAATGAGCCACATGGCTTCTTCAACTCTGAGTCTCAGCCTCTGGGTCATAGCCATATCTTAATGCCTGGGGCTCCTCCAGTGAGTCCAAATGAGCTCAATCTCCTGCTGGGAACTTACCCTTCAAGGGCACAATGCAATCAGCATTAATTACAGAGATGCAGGCACCCTTCTCAGATCAAACTAGCCCTTATCACCCAACTGGAATCAAGCAGGCAAACTGCTTAGCTTAGGGTGGCAAAGCGAAACCTCAGATGGAATCCATAGAAGCAGGAGTAACCAGCCCAAGTGCAAGCTTTCCTGGAACCTATCTTGTTTCTCCTTGTCTGTATGATAGTCATTCTTAACTCTCCCAGATCCTTATGTCTTGTATATCAGATTTTTGTTTTCCCTA
>NW_005842279.1:1610756-1625732 GCF_000455745.1 Alligator sinensis
TTTAAGGAACTCCCTTTTCCCTCATCCCACTAATTGATGGACTTCTTGATGTTTCCACCAAAACAGGTAGACACAGTCTCTCCAGGGAATCTATCACAAGAATGTGATGACATATTCTTGACACCTTAGAACACTGTCATATTAGCACCCTAACGCTTGATTCTTCCATCCCAGAGCAAGAGTCAAGTCCTTCACATCAAGAAAGGAGCAAGGTGGCATGGGTAGGCAAGCTGTGTAGCATCTAATCTTCAATAAAAACTATCACAAAACTATCATAAAACTCCCCTAATCTACATAAGGACCTTGCTAACCTGAGATCTGAAACCCAGTGCAATGCTGCTAACACCTAAGGGACAGCACAGAATATTAGCAAGGGCCCTAGGATATTCCCTTTATACACCGTATCCTATGCATCAATTACAGTACTTCACAACTCTCACAAACTGAGCTGGGATAGCTGTTGAGATCAGAGACTGATAAGAATCAGTTAGGGAGACTGTCAGGGAATGCTGCTCAGTGTTAAATCTATTCCCTCAGTGTTTGCCTTCTTTGTTGGTACAGCTACTGGTAACATAAAAAGATGATCACCTGCACACAGATAGAAGAATTACCCAGCAGACCAAGAACACTCTGGCTTTTACATGCTGCTTTTATCACTATGACTGCCACAGTTTATCTCCAATATAAAGAGCTGATACAAAGGGAGATAAACATCAGGGACACCATAAGGAAATCATTTCAAATATTCAGAATTGCAGCTGCTGAAGTTAAAAGCAAAAAAATATTTAAAAAAAGATGGAACTGTGTGCAAGACTGTATGCAAGAGGTGAAATCTCCCCTGAAGCTTTGCGAGATTACATATTTCCTTTTGTCATTCTGTGACTTTCTCAATATTGGAGTATTGAAAATTCAGAGTGGAAAAGGAAATGAAAAAAAATACTTTCAGTCCAAGACATCCTGTATTCTAGTACAGCAAAAAGAAAAGAAGGTGGGGAAGAAAAGAAAAATAGAAATTTCAAAATTTGGGGTGTCTGAAAACCACTATGGAGTAAAAATTACGATGAATGGAATGCAAAGATTTAGGCTCGGTGGAACGTACCACTGACTTGTTTCAAGTCTGTTTTCAACTCACTTCCAAGTTTTAGGCTGTTTTTCGCTCTGGGTTCATTTGTGGTTTGCTGCACACCAAGCAAGTATAATGGCCTGAATGGCAGATTTCGTGCTGTGTCACCCTGGTTCCAGGAATCATTTAATCTGTGCCAGGATTAAACCCAGTTTATTGCACATCTCCATTACATAAGCACTTCCACTAACTGGTGCATGTGGACTGCTAAAGCAAAGCTCCCATAGTCCCTGTCTTGGCTTGCCCATTCCCATCCTCCAGCATGGAAGTAGGAGCCCTGTGAGCACAGCTCCCCTCCTTGTATTACTATCTACAACCTGCAAGTGTAAGTGAGCATTTTGTACTTCCATGTTCTCTTGCACTGCTCTGAAACCCAGACCAGAGTTTCTCTCTCTTCATCTTCATTTAAAGAACAAGTAAACTGAAGCAAAAACCCCTTGGTGGTCTATAAAAATCAGTCTCCCCCTTATCCTTGAGGGAAGGCCCTCCCTTCTTCCCCCCCCCCCCCACATCAGGATTGGGGCAAGCCAAAAAGACAGTGTTTTTGCAATAACTTGTCCTGTTCCTCCCCTAGAAAACAAACAGTGGGTGTCAATGCTACATTTTACATCAGCTCCAAAGCTACATCAACACAATCTAATAAACTAATGGGGCAGGGACTGTCTCTTAACTACATGTATGTGCAACCTCCGACCACTAGACACCTTACTGATAAGAAGAAATATAAATGCTTGTTCGTATATAAAGTATCTATAAATATTCAAAACAGTTAAGGCCAAAATCCAGCAAGATTCTTAAAGTATATGTGTAACTTTTCCTTGAAGAGATAGAAACCCTTTAAGAGGTTCATGGAAATATCTGTAATATTATTGTATTAACCAGCCCATTCCTTCCAGTGATTTCTTGCCATTCTTATAAACAGGACATATATGATTGCACAAATAGCTAAAGACCACCCACCTACAACTACAGTTCATAGGTTGAACCTCTTTAGAGAGACTTCACCCCAGCCCAGGCCAGTTGGGACTCGGGACTCCCCAAAGGGTTAATTCTAGGGTCTACACCGGAGCTGTCTTACGATTGGGGTTCACCACACATCGGGAAGCTGCTTGTGGCCAGTGGTTTGGTTGTGGTGCAAGGGGCCCCCTGTCACCCCTGGAGAAGTGGTAGAGCACTGATTTTTGCTCCCACAAAGAGGTTGGTGGGGGGGGAGGTAACTGCAGCTCTAGTTAGCATACACTCATCCCAAACCTTCTGCGCTAAGTACAGACAGTCAAAAAGCCCGAGGCTGAATTGATTCAATCTTTACAGGTTAGTCTAAGCTGCATAGATTGAACTGATAAGCAAGTGAACAGACATTCACTGTTAATTCTGGAAATGTGGCCACATGCCTGCAGTGGCCCAGGCCAGAAGCCACCGAACACTAGAGCACATGTCCCTGCTCAGCTGGAGCAGACTTCTTGAGCCAAGGCTAGCCCACATACCCTGTGAGTGGGCGGGGGGGGAAGTTTGATGGGGAGGTACAAAGCATCCTGGGATGCTGGGGGACAGTGAGTTAACTTGAATCTGGAGGGGATCTGGGACAGAAGTTCAATAAACCAGTTTAACCTAAATCAGTTCAGTCTGATACTGTAGCCATCCAGATTTATCTTAAACCATTTTCAGCTATTTTGAAAGCAGTTGATGTGAACTGAACTTCTGTTGTGTTACAGATTTGAACTGGTTTCCAATCACTTATACTGGTTTATGTGTAATTTCTGTCCCTAGCCCTGGGCTGGAATATATGACCTGCTGAATTAAAAACTGCAGGACAAGCTCAAAAGGGAGCCAGAGGGCACATCTACACATGCCCCCAACTGCGCAGTTGTTACTGCACAGTCCCAGCGGCACATGGGTCATTTCCAACCCTACTGCACAGTAGTATTGGCATCACAGTTTATGGCCGTTGATGCTACATCACCATAGATCATCAGTACAGCAACATAGCATCTTGTTTAGACATGCCCATGTTGATTTCTGGCTACCACTGGCCCAACCACACAGCTTGGCTGGAGCAAAGAACCATCAAAAGAAACAAAGGAGGAAAGCCAAGCCAACCCTCTGGGCCTGGGCTACAGGCAGTCTGGGTCACACAGGTCCACTGGGAGTAGAAGGTTGCAAACTTTAACCCTGGCCCAAAGCTGGCAGGGTTAGAAACTCTCAGGTTTCAACCCTGTTTAAAACTGCCAGACCTAATTCCTGGCCAGCCAAGCCAAGGAGCCAATACCCTCCTCCCCAGTATTAATCCCTTAAAGCCTCAGAAAAGGGAGAAAAACAGGAGGAGAGAGGAGTTCCCAGACACTCGGACAATTCTCCCATTCTCTCTCCTCTATCCAAACTCCCCTTTTTCTAGCCGCAGATTCCTTCTCCCCTTGGAGGAAACTTTGCTCTTCAGCAGCCCCTAGTAGCTTCTCTCTCTCTTCCCCAAACCAGCCTAGCTCACCTTAAATCCTCTACGTGAAATCAGCTTGGCTTTGTCCAGTCAGGGACTGCCACACTCCAATCTTTCTCTTAACCAATCTGCCTGAAAAGTCTTTGCTTCCCCTGCCAATCAGGCCCAAGGATTTTACATATCTGCCCAAATACAAGGCCCCAGCCAGGGCAGTCCCTAGAGGGGGCCAAACTGAGGTGACTGCTCCAGGGCCCCATGCTTTGGGAGACCCCATGGAGCCAGGCGGAGCGGCTGTGGCCCCACCTGCAGGACCCGCCTAGTGCTGGTGACACTGCGCCACCGCTGCCATGAGCTTCATGTCCAGCCACTCGCCACCCCCGACATCACTGCTGCCACCAGCTTCTTTGCGTCCAGGCCCCACACAGGCTGATTTGCCCTGGGCCCCACACCCTGCTAGGGTCATCTCTGGCCCCAGCTATCCAAGTGCAGAGCACATGGCCAGAACAACAGGAGACATCTTGCCCACATGGCCAAAATGCATGTTTTCTCCTCAGCACTAGGCTAAAGGAGAAAAGGAAAGAAAAATAAATAAATAAGTAAATAAATACAAAAAACACAATGCACAACAAACAAAGCCATGCACACACATATGGTGGCTGCCTACAAACTCATCAGGGGAGATCAACAGCAAATAGCTGTTTCTCCCCAGCACCACCTGGGGTGATGAGGAATAATGGTAATAAGCTGATGGAGAATAGGTTTAGGTTAGAGATCAGAAGGCAATATTTGAGTTAGGGTGGCCAAAATCTGCCAACTTCCCAGGGATGTAGTCCTCGCCCCTACCTTGGGCAAATTCAAGAGGAGGTTGGATGATCACCTGTCTGGGGTCTTGTGAACCCAGCATTCATTCCTGCCTGTGGCAGGGGGTCAGGCTAGATGATCTGTTCAGGTCCCTCCTGACCCTAGCTACTATGAAACTATATACACACACAGCACAAGTGTGGGTGTTACACATATATTGTTCCTTTCCTTTCATTGGATTGTAGGTATATTGGTCATTTTTCAGTACCCCTTTTTGCATTAACAAGGCGAGAGTGTGTTGTGAAGCAGAATATATGTTACTGCCAATAACAGCTAAAAAAAAACCCAGAACATCAATTAAAGTGTCAGTTCCTATTAAGCTAATGATTTTGATTTAAAACAATCTTGTCATAATATTTCTCCATTACAACCAACATGAAGCAATGGAATGAACACAACAGAATAAACCTTGGCGCTGAACCCATCATCCCAATTAGGTCCTCAGTGACAGGTGACTTCTGAACTTTAGGAAATATACATATCATCCACTGGAATCTGGAGAGATAACTTAATCAAAATATCTTGCATCAACAATTGCTGTGTGCTTCTATGGATGGGGAAAAACCAACCCATTTTGCCTAATTCCTCAAAATATAAAACCAGACTTGGTACCACACAGTTATTGGCAAATGACTTTTAAATATAAAACAAGTGACTTTTCCAAGTCAATTTATAGTCCCAATAAAGTGAATGGAGTTGAGATGAGTGATCAGTAACTGGAGATTGATTTGTGCACTAAGTAAACCTAAGTGGAAGAAGAAAACAACAAAATGAAAAGGAAAATAGATTATCAGGGAGTCTGACAGGAACAAGACAATGCCAAGAAAACAAATTAAATGTAATAACAGAGTCAGTTTTGCCTAAGATGCTTCAGTCTCTATGAAAAACAAGCTTTATTGTGCTTGGCACCAAACTATGGCAGGAGCGCATTGTGTCAATGTAGGTGGAGGCTGCTTTGTTTTCAGTTCTCCTCCTCTGGTTTTACCCTAAGAGCTACATGGCTAAGGGGTGTATCTTCTGGACATACTGCAAGGAGATTTAAACCCAGCAGATGATGTCCCACTGGAAGATACAATTGATGTCTGTCTCAGCATTCATTCACAGGTATCATTCTCCACCTGTTCTCCCGTCCTGCCAGAGCAGCAACCAATGGGCCTTAAACGAATTAGTTGATCCATGTGCAGTCAAGGCTGCCCCTGCCAGGTGCTCACAAACCAGGAGAGCAGAGGAATGGCCTGTTTGGATAAAGTAGCAGGGCACACACCATTAATATCTAAATCAGTGGACAGGCACAAAGTATATCCTGGTTTATACTTGAATACACTGGATCTCCAAATAGCCTGGTGTCAGAAACTTTCTACTGCATCCAACCTAGGTATGTATGGACCTCCCAGAATGGTCCACCATCACCTGTCTAATGATCAGCAATACCCATTCCTGTTTATGTTCTCCATTGCATCCTGAAGAAAGGGGCAGATAATAAGCATACATGCTCCTTCTCTGGCACTTGTGGCTTGCCTAGCAAACATCCATCCCCCAAGAAACAATACCTGATTTGCCAACAGAAAATGGTGTAGTCACACATCTGTAACAATTCAGCACCCTCCATTTCTGTAGGACAATAGAAATCCATTTCCATAATAGCATGTCCTCTCTTGTCTTCATGCCCTATAGGTTTAAGGCCAGGGGAAGCTCCTCATGTAGTTCCAGGATTAGTCTTCCTCACTCAGAAGTTCTGTGCCCATTAGATGGTTGTCCCAGGTCTTCCTGACACTATAGTCTCACCACTCAGTGCCTGTCAACCCATCTCTACTATGTTCGCTTGTATACCCTTCTTAGCAAAGAACAGCTTTCTCATGGCACCACACCACTGCTGCCTCTTCTGCCTGAGTTGTTATTTCTCTTACCAAAATGAGAGGTGCACTACAAGCAATATTTGGCACAAGCCAGTGCTCCAAGTTGGACCTACGCATTGCCACCAAAGGCAGGGACAGAAATCCAGAGCCTGCCTACATGGAATTAGCTCACTTCAGAGAGTAATATTGCTAATACAGTTCCTACCAAGGTCCCAAAAAGGGACAGACAAATTGGTCTGAAATGCCCTATAAAACCACTTAGAGAAAGGCACAGATCACAGTGCTGCTTGAGTACTATGAGATGCACTCCAAAGCTAGGGACAGACATTCAAAAAGCCTGAGCTTGAATTGATTCAATCTTTGCAGGTTAGTCTATCCTGGCAAGGCTGAACTGGCTTGTAACCAGACAGACATTCTTCCTGGACTGAGGAAATTCAGGCACATGCCTGCAGTGCCTCAAGCTAGAAACTGGGGGTGCTAGAGCAGCCCTCCCTTCCCTTGCACTATGCTGAGCTGAAGGGGGCAGGGCCAGGCCCCGGCAGGACCTCTGATTAGGGAAGTCTGCCTACACCATCCCAGGCTTTTCCCCGCTGGCTGCTCAAGGGGTAGGAGTGTTGCCCAGCCCCCTACTAACACTCTGAGGCAAGGGAGTGTGTGCAGTGCATGGATCTGTTGATGATACAGAGCTTTTCAATCTCCCTCCCTGCTTCTTTATACTGTCTATAGCAAACTGACAGGCAAGCCAACCAGCAGGGGGATGATAACAGTGTTTATCACCCCCATCAGCAAAACAATAGCCTCTCTCCATTAGTTCAAATTCTTCTTAAACAGCTTACCAGCTGACCTGTTGATTAGCTCCAAAAAGCCCTAAGCAGTCACTGTTCTGTCTGCCTGCCTCAGTGAAATTGGAGACACACACACACACCCCTCTCGGCATTAGCTAGCATACCATATACCTAGGGTCCATGGGGTTGGGGGCTTTACTGTGGGAGATAGGAGGGAGGGATGGAGGGGGGGCAGAATTCCTGCTTAAGCAGCAAGCAGTGAGGGGGAGTGTAGGGCAAGGGGATACCAGGCAGACCCTACTGCACCTGCAGTCTCTGCTGGAGCTCCAGCCAAGGAGCAGAGAGGAAGGGCCAGCTCTGTTGTGGAGCAGAGAGCCCCACCCAGCCCAGAGTGCATGCCAGAATGCTGGGGGAGTCTGGTTTATCTTAAACTAGTAAGAGGTCTGGGACAGACATTGCATAAACCAGTTTGACCCAAATCAGTTAAGTCTGATACTACATTCAACCAGGTTTATCTCAAACCAGTTTCAGCCATTTTCTAACTAGTTTATGTGCACTGAGCATCTGTTATCTTACAGGTTTGATACAGTTTCTGGTCACTTAAATTGGTTTGTGTGTAATGTCTGTCCCTAGCCCAAGATATCCTGGTAGTATAAGTCTGAGTATAGCAGCAGTGGGACTATCTAGCAAGCTGTGTTGAACTTATCATTTTGCAGAGCTGCACAATAGTATAACTAGGAGTGAGCAAGAAAGGCAGTAGTCCCAGGTGCTGACTTAGAAGGGGCACCAAATGCCACCCCCAGGAGTTTTGCTACAACAGCAGCAGTTCTTATGCTATGGAAGTTACAGTCAGGTGTGGGGACACCACGCTGCTATAACAGCAGCAGCCAGGGGCAGGGACAGGGATATGGCAGCAGTGGTAGCTGATATTTTGAGTGCTCTGGACAGATAAGACTAACCATCCTGACCACCCCGTCCCCATGCTCTCCAGCAGGATTTACTCCAGAGCACACAACTTATTAACTGTCTCAGGGGCTCACTCCCTCCCTCATGACAGGTCAACTCACTGGAAGTCACTCAAGGGCAAATCACTTCACTCAGTCTGTAGTGTGGATATGGCTACACAGGGGATAGCCTGTTGACAAGGAGCAGTGCCACAGGATTCCAGCCCAAGAGAGAGAAGGTCACAATGCAGGCAGCTGGGAATACTGCGATTGCAGCAATCTCAAAGACTGGAGATAAGGAATTAATTTTAAGTGCAGCATTGAAAATGCATGACCTTGTTACTGCTGGGAATTGGACCAAACTAAAGTCCATCCAAGCCATCAGAACAAACTGATTTGTTTGGCTCTTAGTCTAAGGATCCAACAAAAGGCAAGAAGCTAGTTGCACTTACATGGTCTTTCTTCAGTGAGACTGTGACAGTGGCTATGCCTTGCTAAACTGAGGGGTTTATTTTATAAAATTCCTTATTCTAGCATGTGATCCCTGTCTGTAGAATGTTGGAAAAAATTCACAAACACTTTTGGATCTTCAAGGTGAGGGAATAATAACATGAAAATTTATCTGTAAATCTTCACTTTGCAATGGACAGAGACATGAACGCCGCATGCCCCCGGAGGCTCGTGGGGCATGGCAACCACCTGCCACCACTGGCGGCAGGGTGGGCGGCAGTGGGGACATGGTGGCAGCAGCGAGTGGGGAGCTCCCTCAGGCAGCCGCAGTGGTGTTGGCAGCAGGCTGAGCGGGGAGCTCCCGCAGGCGGCACTGGCAGGGTCCGTGGCAGGAGGGAGGGGGAGGGTGGTGAGCACCAACCAGCAGTCAGCAATCACCCACAGATGCTGCCAGCAGTGTCAGCGATGAGAGTGGGGTGGTGAGCTTTTTTGTAGGGGGTGCACCGCCAAGCTCAGGGTTGCACGTGCACCTGCATGCACCCCCTATGCATTGCCAATGGACAGAGAGGCTATAAGAAACAGGTTGTTTTGTCTTGGGAGCAATATACATATGGGCGTGCTTTGGCCTTCAAGGTATTTTACGTGCCTGTGTAGCCCACCCTAGAGGCAGGGGCTGGTCTGCCTAAGACACTAATGAGTCTAGTATTTCTGCTAGCAAAGAAATGTAAGTCAATGGAATCCTTTTCATTGACTTCACTGCCATAGGTTTGTAATCGCAAACACAGGGAAGTAACAAGTTCTCTCATGGATCAAGCAGAGTCAGTGGCAGTTATTCTCTTGGTTAAGAGCACCAAACATTTCAAGAGGAAGAAAATACAGTAACTTATTTTGTGATAATTAAAAATATTTTTGTTGTTTGTCTTCCTAACAATATAAGACAGAGAATAAAAAGTAGTAAAGCCTCTTCCACCACTTAAAAAACTACCCCCACCTCCCCGTGTGCATGCGTGCTTGTGCACGCACACACCCCAACAGTGGACTCAGAATCAATTCCCACTTAGACCAAAATAAAGTGTATTTCATATAAACAATGTTCCAATTAAACTCCAGAGGTGGGATGGAAACACTTAACAGATCTTAAATAATGAACAATTATATCTGCATTCTTCCCTTTTCTTGCAAAGGAGCTATATAACATAATCACTTATGTTTGTATAATCGGTATGTGAGAGAAAACCAAAAAAGTATTTGTATCAGACAAGACTCTACACAGGCCCTGGGTTTTATTAGTCTTTTTTAAGATTTTGTGGTATGCTGGTGTGCAAAAAGAACCCAAAAGCCAAGGACAGTTTTTAAACCTCTAAGAAGTGTGAAATTGAAACAGACAAAGAACAGCAGGTCCTAAGTTGTGCTGAAGAATAAGAGTCTACACATCTTTCTTTCAGCTTGGCACCAAACCCCTTCTTTACAAACCTGATAACTTGAGAGAGAGCTTGATGGCTTGGAAAATCGCTTTGTGCATATTGACAAAAAGAAATACTCAATTCATTAACACTTGCTGAACCAGTGTATCTGTGCAGCAGGTACCTAGGCAGAATGGGGTTTTGTTACCTACAGTAAATTGAAGGCTGAAATAAAATTCCCCTTTGTTTCACATTGCCCGCTTATTTCTCACCACATTAGTACATAACTTGCCAAGATCTACCTCAGTACATGAAACTATTTGTGCTGTTCTGTGTCAACGTTTTTCTGCAACCCACACTGCTTAGTAGCAGTGACATGCAGCACTCTGAAGATCTATGCTCCCAGTTACTCGCAAGTAATTTCTATGTAGATTTTACAGCTGTCAATCTAGTTTCAAAAATAAATTTTAAAAACAAACTAGTGAAAGGACCCTGAATTCTGGACTGCACTAGAATTATGAGCAGCTGGGACTCGAGTTCAGATAGTGATAGAACAACTTGCAAAGTACCATCCTGACTGCTCCAGTCTGTGCCATCATTTATTAGTGTATCCTCAGTAGGACTTGCATATAAAACCGCTAAAAACACTGACATTTCACTACAGAAAACAAATGTCAATGCCACTGCAGAAGCAGATCCCATCTCCCTTGAGTCAATAAGGGTTTTGTCACTGACTTCAGTGGGAATTGGGCTATGCTCTATAACAGCTCTGGAACAGATGGGCCAAACAAATTGCACAAGTAAGACAGGCCAGCAAAATGCAACCAGATGCTGCAGAGGCATGACTATGCTAGTGAGATGGTGTAGTGCAAGGATGGGAATCATCATGCACACAAGATGATGTAATGAGAGTACGGGAATCCTTATGCTGATAAGATGATATAATGGGAATATGGAAGTGAGCATGGTCTGAGATGATGTGATGACAGTTCAGGAGCGGCCGTTCTAGTGAAATGGCTGTTTAGTTCAGCAAGGAGTCAAAATAGAGCATTCATGAAACAAGCAGATTTTAAAAAGTAACAGGAAAAATGAAACTAGGAATTTCTATTTCCCCAGCTGCCTCATGCTAGACAAGGGGAATATGCACAGGGGATGCAGATATAAGAGAAACCTAACCAGCAACCAATTTAATTCTCATAAAATATACTTGTGCTATAGCATATAATTAGCCTGTGGACTCAACTGCCCCAAGAGATCCCCAAGCTCCAGAGCTGAGCAAGATCCCGGAGAGGACAAAATATTTATACAGACAGTGAATGCATGCCAAGACACACTGAACTAAAGAAAATAGTTACATGGGAGCAATTTAAACCCTCATGCTTCAGACTGTCACCCAACTCCTAACTGGTAGGGGATAAGGAAAACATTCTCTTTGTGGACAGGGTTATGCTTCCCACTCTGGAGTTTCTGGCAGCTTTGCTTGTGCCCAGACAGAACCACTCCAATCCAGTCTGGCAGTTCCCATTTGGAGTGTTTGGCCCATAACATTTATACTGACCACATTTCTTAACTTTGATTGTACAGTGGAAATGACTGAACTATAGATTCATGTCAAATCCAGCCCATAAGTTTAACGCCATACGTTGACAAGAAGTTCACAACATGAGTTATCCCATTTATTTCAACATGGCCAGTATGAGTTATCCACAATCTGACCCTTTGAAAGTAGGGAATATATTTTATGTAACCAATGACAAATATCACCACAAATATGACACCCTTTTCAAACCATAGCAGTTCAGACTCAACAGTACTTTTTAAGTCTTTGTCTAGACTTCAAAGACCTAACTAAATAATATTCATTAATCCTTCTAAGAGCCTGGTGTTTTTTGCTGTCCTGATATAAAAAGATTTTTTCTGCAATGGATACCATATGTGCAAATATAGAAGAGCCATAAAATACCAACTCATGCACTGTGGTGTAGCCACTGTCTTTAAGAGAAATGTGATAGCTAATAGAAGGCAAAGGCAGGGTTGCTTATGCTATACTGTGGGATGTCTTCAAAAATGCTCCATACAACACAGCAACAAAACAAGGTATATACTTATATGCATGCCTCTGAACAAAGGATTAGGGGGCATTTTTACACATGCTCCTGATGCAGTGCTGGGCACTTTTAAATAGCAATCTGCACTAATTAAAAGCACCCACACATCATGTGTGTCAGCGACACAGCATGTCCCTGCGCTGAGAAAATGGCAGCAGTGCGCTTTGAACCAACGCACATTGAACGTGTTTTATTTTAAAGCACACCAACACCATTTTATCATCATGGAGACATGCTGCACTGCTGATACACGTGACACGTGAAGCTGATGGAGTGCATCAATTTACATGCTCCATCAAACTCAAGCTCCAATGCACTGGATTTCAAGCGTGTCAAGGCAGGCACCCTGCGTGGCCGGCCAGTAGGGGGTGCTCTTACACTGAGCCACCCACCTCACTGCGCTCAACCATCTTCCAGGCTCCGAGTGCCTCCCTGGGGGCGCCTCACATCTAGCCAACCCCCTTCCTGGAGCACAACCACTAGCCTGGGGGTAGTGCCACCACCACCCAGGGTCTGGCCTGATCTTGGCACTGTACCCCCTGGGAAACACAGGCCTAGTAGCCTTCTAGGGTACTCAGACCACTTCAAGAACTTGGGGTGCTTCCCTCAGTCTGAAGCACAAATAGTGGTCTCCCTTAGTCAGCCAAACCAAGGGGACCCCGAGGCATAATCTAGCCCCTCTCCCAATAAGTCTCCCACGCTAGGTACAAAGGAGAACTATTAGTTACAAGGAGTAGGTTTGTAATAGGGTACAGGGTAGAACAATATCAGAGGAATCTCATAGAGCAAACAGGGTGGCTGGGTAGCCTTTGATCATGCATCTGAGTTACTGGAAGCTATATATCTAGTTAGATCTCAGGTAGCTTACTCATGAGTATCATCCAGAAGCAGGTGGAGATTCCCTCTGGAGGTGAGCAGTTCATTGATCATGAGTTTCAAGAGAGAGAGCAAGTTTCAGATGGTCCAGGTCTTCTCTCTCTGAGTTTTCATCATGGCTACTGCTCCTCATCCTGGGCAGTCCTTAACTTGTATAGACCTTATGACCTCATTTACCTGGTCCAATGGAGCCCAGCACCTGTTGGCTGCCAGCCAACCAATTTGACATGTATCACTGGTTGCCGGGTAGACTGGCAGGGGTTCTTGGGCCCCCCCCCGCAGGTTGGCATTGCTTAGAACAATAGGGAGCGTAAGCCCTCTCACCCAGGTATGTGATGCCAGTAACGCAGGCAGAGGGAGCAGGTTTCCCCCCTCCCTCAGGAATATATCCAACTCAGGTTACCTAAACAGATGGGATGTCTGGCCTCTGCAGGGCCCATGTTAACCAAATTGTCCCAGAGCAGAGTTTTTAGGGAGAGACAGGGGTGGCATTCTGCCACACCCCGCATGTGTGTAAGTGTCCATAGATTACAAAGTGTGTTTAGCAACTCAGATTCCGTAGAGAGAAATAGAAAGTGCTATTGTAGGCTAACAATAGAGTCTATGTACCATGCACAGGGTAATGAATTGTTCACATTGTGCCTGTCATAGTACCAGCAACAGCTGACACAGAACCATGGGTGACTGGTGCCTCCTGAGTTGGGGGGGCACTTGTCCCCCCAGTGGCCAGTCAGCGACCGGAGGCGGGGGGTCCCCCATGTCCAATAAAGCCAACTGGGGGGGGGGGGGGGGGACCCCCCCCCCAGCCAATCATGCCAACCTGGAAGCAGCGTTCCCTCTAAGCTGGCTGTAAGAGAGAACACTGCCTGGAAGTGCCAGCGGTGTGCCCAGAAATGCCAGGGACATTCCCAGAAGTTCCAGTGGCACTTTTCCTGGCACTCCCTGGCCGGTGCTCTGAGGGAGGGCACCAGCATTCCCACCTGCCATCTCCACCTGGCACCTAAGCGAGGAACACTGCTGTGAGGGAGTGCACCAGCGCTCTCAGGGGATGTATGTGCACCCGCTATGTGTTGCCACTCACAGAACAACCATATTTGGAAACAGTGTGATACATTTGGTGACAGAGGATCCGGCAAGTGCTGAATGTGTGATTCCAACATCAGCTTCTTATTCCCTCTCCTATTCAATAGGCACATCTACATTTGCAATTAATGCTATTTGGGTTTACTGCACAGTAATTTACTGTGTAGTAAACCAGCCCTGGGTAGGTGTTTCCATGTGCAGCCATTTGGGAACAGATTTGCTGCTTGTGGGAGTAGCCTGCTCCAGGCCTCCTCTAGCCCTGCTCCACCACCCTGAAGCAGCTAGGGAGAGCTGGAGGCTCTGGCCACAGCTGCCTTGTGTCAGGGGCACTTTTAAAAGGCAGCCCCACATGATGCTCCCTGGCCACCTACTATTCTGGCCCAAAGCAGTTTGCAGCATGCTGGCACAGACCTCTAGGACCCTGTCTGCAGATCCTGTGCCCACCATGCAATGGCTGCTCCACCCCCAGGCCCTGGCAGTGACAACCCATGCCCTGGGCTTCTGTTTGCTGCCATGCTCACCTCACTTCACCACTACAGCAACTGTCATCTGACCTAGGTCAGCCTTGGGCCTGTCTGCCTACCTGTGCCATGTGAACATGTGGCCAGGCTCAGCTCTCCATCTGAGGCCCACTGCTAAGGACCATCAGTGCCTGGGCCATTGCACAACAGCTGGGATGTCAATCATGCACACATGGATGCCACCATGGGTGCTGACCATGAGCTCCTGGGGCTCCGGCACCACTGCCTGTGGGCCTGCCCTGCCAGACAAGATTGGTGGCTCCATATTGTCCAGTGCACCTGGGATGACAAGCAGTGGCTAGACTCATTCTGGATGACCCGGGCGACATTCCAGGAGCTCCTTGACCAGCTCCACCCACACCTGGTCATCACCCTGATCAAGCTGGCCATGCCCACCAGCCTGTGCTACATCAGCCACCTCTTTGGGGTAGGCAAGGCATCACCAGGGAGGCCATCCTGGAGGTTTGTGGTGCCCTCCAGGATGTGCTAGGGCACACCTTGCTTTGAGTCCTTGACCCAAAGCAAGGGCATTCAG
>NW_005842279.1:1627111-1630946 GCF_000455745.1 Alligator sinensis
CTTGGTGAGAGGGCAGCAGGACAGGCCCTACGAGGAGAGACTGAAGGACCTGAACCTGTTCAGCCTCAGCAAGAGGAGGCTGAGGGGTGACCTGGTGGCTGCCTACAAGCTCATCAGGGGAGATCAACAGCTAATAGGCAGAGCCCTTTTCTCCCCAGCACCACCTGGGGTGGCAAGGAACAATGGTAATAAGCTGATGGAGAATAGGTTTAGGTTAGAGATCAGAAGACAATATTTTACAGTTAGGGCAGCCAAAATCTGGAACCAACTTCCCAGGGAAGTGGTCCTTGCCCCTACCTTGGGCAAATTCAAGAGGAGTCTGGATGACCACCTGTCTGGGGTCTTGTGAATCCAGCATTCATTCCTGCCTGTGGCAGGGGGTCAGGCTAGATGATCTGTTCAGGTCCCTCCTGACCCTAGCTACTATGAAACTACTATGAAACCCCCTGGAGGTGGTGGCAGGGTTTCATGCCCTGGATTTCCCACAGTGCATCAGGGCCCTGGATGGGACCTGCATATCTGTCACCTGCCTGCCCCATGCTGACCACCCCTACTATAGTGGACAGGGCTTCCATTTATTCATGCTTCAGGCTCTTGTGAACCACCAGGGCACCTTTACCAACATCAGTGCCAGCTGGGCTGCGCCCACAATCCCCACATCTTCTGCAACTCTGCCCTATTTGCCCTGGTGGAGAGCAGGTGCTTTGCACCAGATGGGCCAGACTTCCAGCCGGGCAAGGTGATGGTCCCACCCTTCTTCATCAGGGACCCCACCTACCGTCTCCTTCCCTGGCTCATGCGGTGCTAAACTGACCAACTGGACTCCCACCAGGAACATTTCAGCATGTACCTGGGCTGGACCCACATGCTGGTGGAGTGTACCTTTGGCTGTCTGAAAGGATGCTGGTGCACCTTCACCACCTACCTCAAGGTCACGGAGGCCAACATCCTCTGGGTTGTTGTCTCAGCCTGTTTACTACACAACATCTGCAAGGCCTAGGTGAGCTCTTCTGAGAGGCATGGGCAAAGGAGACGCAGTGGGTGGAGGATGCCTGGCAGCAGGAGCATCAGCAGGAGATCTCCCCCCACCAGGGACCTGGGTGAGCCACACACCCAGCAGGGGGGGCAGGGGCACCACATGTGAGAGGCGCTGGTAAACCATCTCCGCCTGCATCCCCGCCCCCCCTCCCCGAATAGTCCACCTGGCCAGCCAGCCATAGACCCCAGGCCCACTGCACACCACAGCACCATGCTCATTGTGGGCTGTTTTCTGCTAAACACTTTATTTCCCTCCACAAGCCCAGAGCCCACCCCAGCCTCCCTCCTGAATATCAGACTCCATCCCACCCTTCCTCCCCAAACACAGACCCCACCACCAACCACCCCCCCCACCCCCAATAAAGCATCTTCTTCCTCCTGCAAACGATGTACATTGTGCTATATGTGCCCTCCCAGAGTGGAGGATAGTGGGGTGAAGGCACCTACAGGGTGAATCCCCAGGACAGACACTCAGCATTCTGGCCTCTGGCTGCACCACTGTGGGTGTGGATGGTGTGGTGAGCCCAGCGGGTGGGGTGCTCACCCAGGGGTGAAGGCAGCCACTGCTCTGCCTGCACAGTTGGTTCCCCTTCTGCAGCATGGGGCCAAGGCCAGCAGGGCCCACATGTGGTGCTCCTGCTCGGGGGCCACATGGAGCCTGAGCGAGTGGCAGGAGGGGAGAGCCCAGGTTGGGGACCTGGCTGGCAGGGGACCCAAAGCAGGTACAGGGGCTGGAAATCAGCCTGAGCCCATTGAGGGGGCATGCTGCTGGGTCACAGGTGGCTGCCAGGGAGCAGGCAGGGCCAGAGCCGGGGGTTGGGCAGCAGGTGGCATGAAGGAGCTCGCCAGGGTCAGGATGGTGTCCAGCACCTGGCAGTCCTCCTGCATGGCGCCCACTGCCCTGGCCACCACAGCACCCTGCCACTTCTAGGCCTCCAACATCCTATCAAAGAGGGCAATATGCATCTCCTCAAGGGCCAGAATGCCCAATCCCTCACTCTGTCCCTCTCCACCTCACGTGCGACCCTCTCCCACTCACACGCAATGTCCTCAGCATGCCAGGCCTGTGAGTCCACTAGCCACTCCTCTGCCACAGTGACCAGGCAGTCCAGCAGCAGTGTCCAGTCTTGAGTCTGCTGCTGCTGGAGCCAGCACATATAGAGGGCCCCTGGCCGAGGGTGCCTTCCACACCCCATCGCCAGGTCAGGCCAGGCCTGGCTCCAGACAGCACCTGCCATGGCTGCCGCAGACTCACTCCTCCACTTCTCCTCCTGCAGGCCAGACAGTCTCCTCCCATGCTGCCAGGCTTGCACTGGTTGGGCTTGGGGTGCTCAAAGTTCCCGTCTAATTCGGAGGTGGAGGTGGTGATGCCCCTCCCCTCCCCCCAGGGGGCCTCTCCAAAAAGGTGGCCTGTGCTCCAAGTGTGCCCCTGGGCATGTTGCAACAAGCTGTTTGTGTGCACCAAGGGGTGCCCAACCCACTACACCCTGCTACTGCTGATCACCATGGTGCCCCTGGTGCACCTGAGAACCTGGCGTGGGACCCTGACCTTCGATTGTGCTTCAGGAAAGCCCATACTTCCCCACAATATGTATCGCTGCCTAGAAGGGTACCTGTGCCTATGCTACATTTCCCTGCCCCCCACCTCCAAGAACAACATCATCACAGGCATCAATGCATTTCTTCATGTGTGAGAGGCCTGTGGCTTCCTAGCTGAGGGGACTCTGGCTAATCAATAAAGTTTTGCACTGCCTCCCACCTCCCTGTGTGCTGTGGAGGGGGAGGGGAGAACTCTGGGGGTCAGGCCAGAGCTCGGTGAAGCAGGGCAGGGAAGCGGGGCAGGGCCAAGTGCAGGAAGGGGAGGGGAGGGCCCTCCTCCCAGTGCAGGGCTTACTGAATGGGAGTGACAGGCATCCTGGTTGCCCAGGTCTGTCTCCACTGCCAGCAATGATGTGCAGCTCCTGTTGGCATCCTGGGGTGTAGGGGCAGAGTGCTTGGCTGACCAGGCAATGGCCCCCTACAGGGAGGAGCTGGAGCTTGTCAGGGTGGGTGCCACCATCTCCTGGCTGTCCTCCTGGGCAGGGCTTTGCACCCAGAGCTGGTGTGACAGCTGCTGTCCTGGGCTCCTGCAGCTGCTGGATGTGGGAGCTGGTGTCCCCCTGCCTCCTGGCCTGCGGGGCATCCCCCGCAGGGCCAGGGGGAGGAGGGATTGGGGGCCCCCACACCTGTCTGGCAGGTGCCTGTCTTAGGGCTCTGGAGGCACAAGTGAGGGAGTTCCGGGAGGAGGTTAGTAGGCTGAGGGGTATCAGGGAGGCAGAGGATGAAATTGACAGTTATTTCCTTTCCCTGCAGGACCAGACACCTAAGGAAGAAGCACCCCAGGGAGTGCCCTCTACAGCAGAGTGGCAGACAGTCACATCCAGGACCAGAGCTGCTCGCAGTAAACCAGTACCAGTTCCTCCAGTCCGACTAGTGAACAGGTACGAGGCCCTGGTGACCCTGCAAGAGATGGAAGGAGAGGAGGAAACCTCTGGGGAAGAACCAACGCCACATTCTCCACACTCCCAACAGGTCAAGAGATCCAAGCAGACCCAGAGGAGGAGGCGTCAAGTGATCGTCATAGGCGACTCCATCCTGAGAGGTACGGAAGGACCCATCTGTCGCCAGGACCCCTCAACATGAAAGGTCTACTGCCTGCCCGGAGCAAAGATTCGGGATGTGACGGGAATAATCCAGGCCAGGATTAAGCCCATCGATTACTACCCCATGGTCCTAGTCCATGTGGGTACTAATGATG
>NW_005842279.1:1632630-1633936 GCF_000455745.1 Alligator sinensis
CGGAGGACTGGAAAAGGGCCAATGTGGTCCCCATTTTCAAGAAGGGGAGGAAGGAGGACCCGGGCAACTATAGGCCAGTCAGTCTCACCTCCATCCTTGGCAAAGTCTTTGAAAAAATTATCAAGGCTCACATTTGTGAGAGCCCGGCAGGACACATTATGCTGAGGGGAAACCAGCACGGGTTCGTGGCAGGCAGATCGTGCCTGACCAATCTAGTTTCTTTTTATGACCAGGTTACGAAACGCCTGGACACAGGAGGAGGGGTGGATGTCGTATACTTAGACTTCAGGAAGGCCTTCGATACGGTATCCCACCCCATACTGGTGAACAAGTTAAGAGGCTGTGACTTGGATGACTACACAGTCCGGTGGGTGGCGAATTGGCTACAGAGTCGCACCCAGAGAGTCGTAGTGGATGGGTCGCTATCGACCTGGAAGGGTGTGGGCATTGGGGTCCTGCAGGGTTCGGTCCTTGGATTGATACTCTTCAATATCTTCATCAGCGACTTGGACAAGGGAGTGAAGTGTACTCTGTCCAAGTTTGCGGATGACACAAAACTGTGGGGAGAAGTGGACACACCAGGGGGCAAGGAACAACTACAAGCAGACCTAGACAGGTTGGACATGTGGGCAATTCAACAAGGAGAAATGCAAAGCGCTGCACCTAGGGAGGAAAAATGTCCAGCACACCTACTGCCTAGGGAATGACCTGCTTGGTGGCACGGAAGTGGAAAGGGATCTTGGAGTCCTAGTGGACTCCAAGATGAACATGAGTCGGCAGTGTGACGAAGCCATCAGAAAAGCTAATGGCACTTTACTGTTCATCAGCAGATGCATGACAAATAGATCCAAAGAGGTGATACTTCACCTCTATCGGGCACTAGTCAGACCGCACTTGGAGTACTGCGTGCAATTCTGGGCGCTGCACTTCAAGAGGGATGTGGATAACCTGGAGATGGTCCAGAGATGGGCCACTCGTATGGTTAAGGGCTTGCAGGCCAAGCCCTATGAGGAGAGACTGGGGCACCTGGACCTCTTCAGCCTCTGCAAGAGAAGGTTGAGAGGCTACTTATAGGAACTTATGCAAGTTCCATGAAGAAAGAAAAATATTCCCATTTCAGATGTGGAGGTGCTGAAGACCAGAATCTTGCCAAACTTTATATAAGTTAGGAAGAACTTCTTCACAGTTAGAGTGGCCAAGGTCTGGAATGGGCTCCCAAGGGAGGTGGTGCTCTCCCCTACCCTGGGGGTCTTCAAGACGAGGTTAGATAGGCATCTAGCTGGGGTCATCTAGACCCAGCACTCTT
>NW_005842279.1:1633984-1639866 GCF_000455745.1 Alligator sinensis
TCCTGCCTAGGCAGGGGGTCGGACTCGATGATCTATTGAGGTCCCTTCCGACCCTAACATCTATGAATCTATGAATCTGTGAATCTATGATTCGATGCTGATTCAGAGAATCAGCGATTTGGCCATAGACACAACTTTAAACATTCTTTCTACATACCTCAAGGTACCAGGCGCAGCTCATGAATGCTGCGATGCTGGGGTGGGCAGAGCATCTCACAGGACTGTGGGGGAGGGGGCAGCGGCAAACCTGATCCACTTCTGGGTCCAACAGGGAGCACACTGGGGGGCTTCTCCGTGCCCCCTGGCTCAGCAATCAGCTGCAGCGAGACCCCAGGTGCCCCCTCCCTGACCCTGGAGGCACCAGTCGCTGAGACAGGGGATACAGGGGGGGCCTCCAGCGTGCTCTCCGGCAGACCTGGAAGTAGACTGGTGACTTCTGGCTCTGGGGCGCGCTCCCCAGCGTGCTCAGCAGCAGACCCAGAAGTGGGCCCCCATGGTTCTGGAGGACACTCCATGAGCCCCAGCATTGTAGCATTCATGAGCCACCTGCTACCTAGAGGTATGTAGAAAAAACATTTAAAGCTGTGTCCATGTCCAATTTGCCGAATCTTTCTGAATCTCTCCGAATCAATTCGGAGGGTTCCGATTTGATTCGGAGAGATTAAAGGGCCCTCTGATTCGATTTTGATTCAGAGATTCAGCCACTGAATCAGGCTGAATCTCTGCTGAATCGAATCAGGGACTCAAGCTTTGTGCAGCCTTACAAGGCACAACTACTGGTCCTGAGATGGGTGAAATAACAGTGGATTTTTGAAAATATATAATCAAAATAGCTTCAACAAAGAATTGTTTGTGAACTTATATATATTTATTTGCAATAGGAAATGGGGGGAGGGGGGCGTTGTTTGCTTTTTTTAAACTGTCCCCTCAATTCTAATTCATTCAGTCATTCTGGTTCTGTAACACCACCTCCATGCCTTATGCTAGGTCATATACCCCCTAACATGGTCCTCCTCGATTGCCTGGCCACAAGATTTCATCTTGTGTGATACACCATAGAAAAAGTCTCTGCTATGATGCATTTCAGTTCACTGAGGGGAGGTGCTGCATTGCATTATGAGAGAGGTAGTCTAGTTTGGATGTCTTGCCCATAGAGGGGAATGGGAGCATGTAGCACCCAAACTTGGGTCCCTGTCAGCCCTGTAAGAGGCATTTCCAAACCTAAATCATTCAGTTTTCATCCAAATATTACAACTTCTGATTTCTGGCAAACTTCATATATGTGGGTATATATTTGCATGTACACTCACTCTCTCTGTCTCTGTCTCTGTCTCTGTCTCTCTCTCTCCATATATATATATATATATATATACACACATATATGCATGCACACACACGCACACACACACACACACACACATTTTCTACAGCAAGAAGGAGATAGCTTCTGACCAACTCTATAAATGGTTTTGCTAAAACCCCAAACTGAAATTACCCTTCAAGCACAAATTTCACATACATTTTCTGAGAGCTTTAACAAATGTAGGCAGGTTTCTTCGCATTTGTCTTTTGTGTGTGTGTGTGTGTGTGTGCGCGCACGCGCGCACGTGCACTTTCTACACTTCTATGTTCAAGATAAATTCACAAGAACCAAAACCCCACTATCTAGAGTAACTATCTGATTTTCCTAGCTGATCCAAATGATACAACTTGGAAGCTGATTCTTATTAACCTTTCCAATTCTCACATTGAAGAGTTAATATATACCTCCAGTAGTCATAGATGTTAAAGCAGAAATGGACGTCAGTTTATTTAATCTCTTTCATGATGCAGACTCTAGAGTTATACCAAGAGGTTCATGTAATAGAATTATCAATCTCTAAGTGCACCTTCTTGAGCTGAACCACTTGGCTGAACTACAGAGTATCTTTTAGGAAGACATCCCATCTCAATTTGAGAGATTTAAAATGATGAAGAATGTGTCATTTCCCCTGGTTAGCTGGGCAGGTCATCAAAATCTTTTTGGGTTCACCCACAATTATTCATGTTCAGCATTTAGAGGATTCTCTCATCAACCCTTTGAACCCCACACCATGTGATACGTAGCACATGATAATAGGTGTGACACAAACACCTGGATAGATGCAAATAAGTTGTATGAAATTATCTCACAAATCTGGAGACCACTGGACCAAAGATGAATGGTTTGTTGTTGATGTTATCCCCTTTTCATCATTATATAAAACATAACTTGATTTAGTGTGTTCTAAAACTAGTTTTAATGTTCTCGATGGAAAAGAAAATTGTGCTTTTAATAAAGATTGTATCTTGATACCGAATTCAGAAGCAGCTTCAAACAGTAAGGAAGGTGATAGAATTAGAAACCAGTGTCAACCTACCAGAAGTAATTCCCAACCCTCCAGCCTGTGACTTTTGTACTAGGACCAAAATTGGGCTAGATGCTTAGAGTTCACTCCACAGCCTCTTCACATTTCATTCGTATAGATCCTAAATATGCTGTAGATCAGTGTTTCTCAACCCGTAGGTTACGACCCAAAAGTGGGCCACAAGAATTTATGAAAGGGTCATGAACGATCTTTAAAAATGGATCGACAAAGTTTAAAAATGGAAAAAGAAAAATGTGGGAAACTAGCTTTTCCCTTGCAGGCTGTAAGGGTTCCAGCCTGTGAGGGGATGCTTGGGGGCCCCCTTGCCCCACACATAGCCCCACCCCACACACACACACCCTGCCCCACACACTAAGGGGCTGAGGCCTAGGCAGGAGGCAGCGGGTAAGGAGTAATGGGCACTGGGTCAGGACTGGCCATTGATGTTACAAATGGGTCCAAAAAGGTTGAGAACAACTACTGTAGATGGATCCTAAATACACTATGGATTTACTCTGTATGTAGTGTAATTTGACACTGGCTGTGCTTGCTTCTTGGGGTATCAAGATATTTTAGCTTATAATTTGCCCCTTATGGTGCATGCCAAAAGCAGAAATTTTTAATACCATTTTTTTCACATATAATGTGCCTTTTTTCAAGGGGAAAAAAAACAGCTGCTGGGAATTGGATTGTGCAATATATATGAGGAAATACAATAAAGCTAAGTACAGAGTCAAAAAGCCTGAGGCTAAATTGATTCAATCTTTGCAAGTTAGTCTAAGCTACATAGTTTGAACCAATAAGCAAGTGAACAGACATTCACTTTTGGTTCCAGAAAAGCAGCTACATACCTACAGTAGCCCATGCCAGAAGCTGGGGACACTAGAGTATGCCTCCATGCTAACTAGAACAGACAGCTTGGGCCAAAACTAGCCCACCCACCCTGATGGGGGAAGGGGTTGGGGGGTGTAAAGCATCCCAGGATGCTGAGGGGCTGTGAGTTAATTTGAATCTGGAGGGGATCTGAGGGAGAAAATAAACAGATTTAACCTAAATCAGTTAAGTCTGCCACTACATCCATTCAGGTTTGCCTTAAACCAGTTCTGGCCATTTTGAAAGCGGGTTACGCGCACTGGACTTCTGTTGTGTTACAGATTTGAATCAGTTTTCAATCACTTGTACCAGTTTATATATAATTTCTGTCCCTAGCCCTCCAGCTGCTTCTGCTTACTGCGCAAAAGTGAAAGTAATGTCTGCATGTGATCTATAAGGAGCAGAACACTGAGCGGGCTCAGCTCCCTAGCTGCTGCTACTCAGTCGCTTACTACTACTAAGATCTTTTTTTTTTTCATTCTACCTTTCAAAAAACAAAGTGCATTTTCTTATTCTGGGGTGCCTTGTATATGAGAAAATAAAGTTATTTGAGCTAAACCAGCTTTGCTGCAGAGAAAATACAAGAGGAGACACATCCTCCATTATTACAAAATGTTCTTGACCTTTACATGAACAGCTTCAGCACAGAAGCGAATACAGATAGAAGGCTGAAATTTGGCCAAAAGATCATTCTGTATGTTAGATACAGACTTGTTAGTATCCCTGTGAAAAAAATCCACTGAGTTTTGACAGAAATAAGACTCTTTGGAAACCTCAGCTCAGGAAGGTGCACTGGATTCTCTCAAAGACAAATACTCATTTCCTGAGCTGGCCTAAGCAAATTCCTAAATGAATCTCAGACACACAGGCTCTGGTTAGAAGGCTTTTGCTTCTCAATTACCCTTAGTGTAATATAATGAGTAGTGGGCTAGAAGGTCCTGAGTTCTCCCCCTAAAATAATTCAGTGTGATTCACAGTCCTCCTTTTAAGAATCCTGTCTCCATGGCACTGGGTGGGTAGCAAAAGACTAACTATGCCTATGAAGAGCATATGACTTCCCAAGATCATTTAGGAAATCAAGAATAGAGAATTAAAATCTGGAGCAGGCAGGCCAAAGCCACAGACAGCAAACTTCAGGGAAAAATAACCCAGCCTCAGAGGTTGGCTCTGGCATGTGTGAAATGGCATCTCTTCCTTCTATAGCACCTTTATAAGCACCTTTATACTAGACCAAAATATGCTAGGAAAATGTCACTCATTATATGAGCCTTTTTTTTTAACATGGGACACTTAAAGCACTGAGAAATAGTCCCCATTATGAATCCTGTTGAATTTCGTAGGTTGAGATATTAACAAATGACTTGGTGAATGTAACTTATCAGAAACCCTACACACCAAAGCAGAATAAAGATCTTTGCTAATGGGGATCTTTTGTAAGAGTTGACTGGTAGTCAAAATAGCCTGTCAGGTCACCTGGCTGTAAAAGGGGCATTGCGGTATCCAGCTTATCCCATAGGAAGCATATTTGCTTCAAGCCCTCTCATTGGAAAGGCAAATGGGAGGTATCTATTGATAACTCCTTTATCAAGATAGGACTAGTAAATTAATGCAGATTTTAAAATAAATTAACACAGTGTCAGAAGGAACTTAAAATAGGTGTTGAATGAAGCAGCCAAAGAAAACTACTTTAAGTTAACAGGAAGGGGTCAGGGAGTGGAACATCACTGGGGGATGTTGAAAAGACCTGATGAGAAGGCAGACAGCTCAGGAACAGAGCCTGCTCTGAGATGATACAGATGGACATGACTATGCTGTAAGGAAGGGAAACAGATGGATTATTTCAAAAGACTGTTGACAACAAACATACAAGAGAGCTCTCTTCCCTACTGAAAAGTGACCTGTGGGATAACAGGAAGCTGGATTTTTATAATCCAGGAGAAAGTCCTTGTGCCATGATGCTGCCTGCATGAGAACAGTGCAGGAACCCCCTTTATACCACCTCACCCTTCCATGAGTGGTAAGATCCATCCTTGTTAACCCAAATAATAGCAGGTTCATCATCAGTAGAAGAGCACAGGGTACTGCAATGAGGAGCTAAGTCAGGAGCAAACCCTCCAGTAGGCTGTAGGTGCCCAATAGCTCTCCCTCCATCGCATCCCAAGGCAGAATTAAGCTGTTGTTAATGTTTGCTGGGCAGCAACCAGCTCCTTCTGTGGAGGATTGAGGGAGGTTCAGTGGCAATGCGTAGGGGTGCATGGTGGTGCACATGTACCCCCTGAGAGCACTGGTGCACCCCCTCACAGCAGCATTCCTCACTTAGGTGGTGGGCAGCGGGGGCAGGCCAGAGCACTGGAGCCCCACTCTGAGAGCACTGGCCAGGGAGTGGGGGCACCAGGAGAAATGTCGCTGGCACTTCTAGGCACATCCCTGGCTCTTCCGAGTGCGCCACTGACATTTCCGGGCAGCATTCCCTCTTAGACCCAGCTTAGAGGAAATGCTGCTTCCAGGTCAGCACAATCAGCCGTGGGGGACCTCTCCCCTCCCACCCCCACATCCCCCAGTCAGCACAATCAGCCATGGGGGGACTCCCTCCCAGTTGCTGACTGGCTGGGGGGGGGGGGG
>NW_005842279.1:1639894-1648024 GCF_000455745.1 Alligator sinensis
GGGCCCCCCCCCCGGTGGCGTGGCGGCTGCGGGGGGGGGGGCAAGGGCCCCCCCCCCCCCCGCCCCCCGACTAAGGCAGTACCAGTCGCCCATGGGGAGGTTGGAAGGAAAGGACAACATCCCAGCTAATTTTCTCCTAAAATGGAAAGAGAAAAAGAAAAAGAACAGCGGTAATGAGCATGTGTTCATCAGGACAGGAAAGGAGAATTAGCCACAGAGTAGCCCTGAAGTGCTAAAGCAGAGGGATTTCAGAGCTGAAGGAGAAGTGTGAAGGCCCAGGTCTTCTGTGCTCATGGAAAGGCAGAGAGATGGAATCAGACTTAGAGTGGGGATCAGAATGAATTGTTTATTTGGGGTGGAGCAAAATCCCTTGGACAGCAAAACTGGGTGATTGGGATTGGGGTAAGAAACAACAAATTTCTGATAGGTAGAATCAGATGAAGAGAAAAGGACAGAAAGGAAGAGGATAGAATTCACTGAATATGGGAGAGAAGGGATCATTTTGGGGAGCAGAACTGACTGATCTTGTAGGGTGATAGAATGAAATGGGAAACAGATTAGCTGGAAGGGGATGATGAGACCTATTCATGGAAGAGGGGACTGATTTTTCTGACAGGGCAGTGGCAGCTCCAAGTACAGTTAGTGTGCCTTTGGAGTGGTAGTGCAGATACATTGTACCTGACGTGGTAGGCGTACCACACAGCAGACTGCAGCGCTGAAAACATTCCACCCAAGCCAGCTGTGAATGAACCTCCTTGCATACTGGAAGCAACCTAGTCAAAGCAGGGTGGAGCTCAGCCAAGAAGCAGGATAAACCAGCCTGCATGAAGCCCCAGGCTGCCATAGCTGGACTCTTAGGATGTGAGCTAGCTAGCTTAAAGCTATCTCAGGTGTCTCTATACTATACTGCAATCTTGGCAAGTCTGTAACACTTTCAAGCCCTGATCCTCTCTTACCTTGCAGAGTTTATGGGGCATGACCAGCATATTTATATTTAGATCCCTAAATATGGAAGGAGGACTCTACCTTTAGGCATCCAGTGCTTTCACTGTGGCTTATTGATTTGAGTGTAGACTGCAGGTTCTACAATTGCAGCATCCCCAGCTGGGCACTCTGCCTGTGGAATTGTCACTTTGAGGACTTCTAGCATGTGTTAATGCCCCATGCACATCTCTGAGCCCTGCAAGGATTTCTTTTCAGAATGGTTTGTATGATGGCTCCCCATTGCAACTGTCACTTGCGGCCGAACCTGCCGTAAGAGGTCAGTGCTCTGTCAGAACAGTATGATGAATGCTGATGGAATCAGTCATTTTCCTTTGGGTTTCTTCCAGGCTGGCTCCTTTGCACCTGTAGAAATTACCAAATCTATGTTATGTAGAAATTAGCAGGGACTAAGTTGTCCTGCTATTAGTGACCCATGCAGAGAAAGGCACGTAAATAGTTATTTAGCTGAACTGACACCTGCATGAGTCCTGGTGGTAAATTTCTGGTCCTGATCAGTACTATGACAAAACACTTGTCATAAGCCATATGGGCCATGTCATTCCCTAGTACAAGTCAAGAGAACAAACTGTTAAAAGAAACCAAAGATTGGAGTTAAAGCAGGGGTTGAATTTGGTTCAATTTATATTCTGAATGGATGTGAAGAAAGATTTCCACATTTAAAATACAACCTTTCTCATTTTCTTTACAAATATGAAATAATTATTTCAATATGGACACAATATGGAAAGAGATCTTCATTCTGATATGGTGTGTAGGGTGTCTGACAAGTAACTGTCACAACTCATTTTAAGCTGTTGAAGTTTGAACCTATGAAATTTGGTGGGGTTCACAATTCACCGCTAATTTGAGTTATCATAGATCTAGTATGATACAGTGCATAAACTTTCTAAATAAACCAATGTTTACAATGCCATGATATTATAGTGATAATGTTAGCTGTTGAAACTAGAGCAGGCAATTTAAATCTGAACCAAACAGGCACCAATTTACAGAGCCATAAAAGCAGTGGCAGGAAGAAAAGATAAAAGGCAGTAAAAGTGAAAAGCTGCCCTTTACCACAGATTATAGAATTTATAAATAAAGCTTCTATTTCTGGAATGCCCAGGCACTAGTCCAGCTGCAGCCCCTGCCATGTCCACAGCATCAAATCTTAAAAAGATAACCAACCCTGAAGAAAAACAGAGATAAGCAGAGGAAATGGCACAGCTTGTAGATTAACTAGAAGGAGGAACAGGAAATAGTATATGACTGCTGCAGTAACCTAATTAAAAAAAAGATTTATCAAAAAATGTTTTAAAAATCTATCTACACTTCATAGGGCAATCTCTGATCTACATTGGCATGGCTCCATTGACCACCAATGGAGGTATCTAATTGTACACCAGTTCACCTGACATCTAACAGTCATCAGCATATTGAACCAGACTTTCAAGGTATTTAGGCAACTAAAGATGCATACAGGCTTGCAGTGGAATTTTCTAAAATATCTGAGCAGGTTAGCCTCTTATCTCCCACTGAAATCAATAGTCACGCCGGGCCAAGCCAGGCAGTTCCACCCACCCCAGTCACATCTCTTCAGCACTCACTGCCTTTTACATTGCCCACCCCAGCCCATAGTCCATGCCATGCCAGCACCCAGGACACCACACCAGCTGCTCTGTTCTGCTCCAGTCCAGGCCAGCCCACCAGTGAGGGGATGGGGATAGGGATGAAAAATGGCTCAGGCCCCTATATCCAGATTGGGGGGATGAAAAATGGCTCAGGCCCCTATATCCAGATTGGGCCTTCCATGCTTAAGGTCACCCCCGCTCACAGGAGGGAACCCAGACCCATGGGGGAGAGGGAACCCAGGTGCCCAAGACCCTGGCAGAAGGCATAATTATCAGTAAACATTATCAGCTGCAACAGCCAAAAAAAGCAGATAGCCAATGTCATTTCCCTTTTATCAGTGCCAGTCCAATAGGCAACTAATATATCTGTGCACCTCATGTTATGTTATGTTATGTTATGTTATGTTATGTTATGTTATGTTATGTTATGAAGGTACAGTTAACATCAAGCCTCTTTCTGTACTTAAACCCACTAAAAATATACCCCATGTTTCATCCTTTCTTTGTGGAGCTGCAAGAGGTAAAGTATGCAATGTAAAAGGCTGTTTCATTTTATGGTTTCATGAGTGCACAGACCTGGCACAATGAGATCTTCTAGGTGTAACTAAAACACAAGTAGTGTAGTATTATAACAAATACAATTATTGAGAGTTGCACCAAAATCATCTGATATGCTAATGTGATTCTTTTGTAAGAAAGTCCAACCTTGCAACATCTTCTGTCACTTGTGGACAAGGAGCTAGCATCTAAAAATTATCATTGTAATCTAGGAAGAAATCGCGTATTACCTCCAATAATGTCTCATAATATATCAAGGAAGAATATTGTTGCTTTTGCCCCAAACATAATCAGTAATGATTTCCAAAGCACAAATTTGTGCCTTCTGATTTGCCTCATCTTCAGTGAATCAAAAAAATGTGAATGCTTTCTTTGACCAGTAACAGACAATCATTAATTATCTGTTCATATTTCAGATTAATTCATCCTCCGTGTCCCAGAGACAAAAAGGAGACATAACAATGCATAACAGTTCTCAGGAAGAGCACACACCAACTGCTGCAGCTTCCTGAGCCTGACGAAGGGTTTTTGAACCCGAAAGCTTGCTTAATAACTATTCTCCAACCATTTGGGTTGGTCTAATAAAAGATATCAAATTCACCCAAGGAACCTTGTCTGCCTATATCCTTAGACCAACACGGCTACAACCTAAACCCCTGTAACAGTTCTCAGTCTTTTAAACATATCAAAAGCCTCATGTGCTTAATATGATTCAGTACTGATTGGTAGCTACTTCTATTAAAGTCATAGAAGAATAACGTCCCTTCCCTTTAGCTCCCAGGCACTTCATGCTCTCTGAAAATCGGGCTTCTTTACAGTATTTTGTACCTGATAGCCAAACAATGAGGCATCCACTGTTACTTTTTTAAAAACTCAGACTTTGCATGTTAAAATGAATTTGAGCAACTTGAAGTTGCCATAGGTTAACAAAAATAATATATTGAGTGTGGGAATATGCAAAAATCTCATACTTATGTGACAAATGCTATGGGCCTGCTTAGTATTCAGTCAGTAACTGTTTGGGAGTTTTACACCTAGAAATCACCAAACAGAACAAGTACAATAAATCTTATGAGTCAAACCACAAATTAAAAGTCAGAAAAAGCATTTTCCCTCAAAAGGAAAGATGTTTCTTGGTTGTTTCATCTAAAATGGGGGTTGGGTTTTGCCTCCATTTTAAGAGGAGGTCTGAGGAGGAGGAGAAGAAGACAGCCATGGGAATGTCACCTTCATTTCCTTATCTTTTTGTTGTTAGGGAATTATGTATCATGGTACCCCAGGCAAACGGGCAAGTTCTCAGAATGCCATGTGTATGCCATGTCCTTAGATATATAGGCATTCATGGAAGGCCTAGCATGGTTAAGTGAAAGTTGGGACCAGCAGAGGGGCAGAAACAAGCAGCAGAAAAGGTGACTATGGCACCCATCAGACAGATGCTTGTCATTCAAATATATCCCACCTGCTCTATAACAGAAGAATGGGGACATCTTGACCCCAAATACAGTATGGCTACCTAGAGCTGGGATGAGGATAGGGCCTTACCCATGGAATGCTGCAGTTGTTAGCAGGATTTGAACCTGATATATTTAGGCATAAAAAGCATAAGCCTATATTACCTATGCTAATAGAGCTAACTATGTGCACTCATTGAGTTCTGTATATGGCTTAGTCATAACAAGCTATGAACTCAGCAAGTTCTATTTATTTCTATTGGGAGCTGTATAGCTAAAGGTATGGGTCTATTGTACTGCAAACCTCTGCATGTGTCCTTTTACTCCAGTTCAAGAGTGAGCTGAGATAATCATGAGTCAGGTAGAAATAGGATTAACCTAAATTGAAATAATTCAGTTTTAAAGAGCCCTCAGCAATCATACATGGGTTTGCTCTGTATTAATTTAAACCCAGCTTAACTGGTTTGGTGTAAATTTTTGTGAAGGACTGGACTAAAGACAGGAATCCTAACCTCCTCAGACTATCCTGGAGTGACATGCCACCTAACATATTGAATCATAACTTCAATAGTAATGAGCTATATCGAAAGGAGCAGAGCTGCGTTTGTTAAATCTGCTGGTGCTTTGGTCTCTCCCATCTTAAGAGAGTCACCTAGACTTGTAACAGGGCCTGATCCAAGACCTAGGTGAATGGAAGTCGTTCTATTAACTTCAGTGAGATGCTGGTGGAAATTTGTGCATGGATTGTTTTGCTGATAGCACCATACAGACACTGAGCCTTTCACTGCTGAAAGACTCAGCAACTGGGATGCATTTAACAGGATTTATTGTCTTGATAACAATAGAAGCAGGATCAAGCGGCCATCTTGCACCAGTGCCTGCTTTTCTCCCCAACCGCATCTCAAGGTGGTCAGGTGCCTTTGACCCCATTGACTCTCTACCACTTGCCCATCTTCCTACCATTTCTGGGGTCACTGAACAGACTGTTTAAAATCATAGCATGGAGTTCCACTCCTTCCATTTATCCTAGACCCACTCCAGACCAGCTTCTAGACTTTGCAGTCTGTTGGAACTTCTTTCATCAAAGTCTCTAATCACACTTGTTTGCCAGTGCTCCATACCAGTACTCCATCCTCATCCTCTGCTGCCTGTTAACCACTTTTGCCTTTATCAACCATGCTCTTTTTCTTCATACCTTTTCCTCCCTTAGCTTCTGTGATGGCACCCCCTCCTGGTTTTCCCCATAAGTCTCTAATGGCTTCTTTATCATGACCTTCACAAAATCATCCTGATCACCACCCAGCTCTGCCTTCTTGACTGTACTATATCAAACAAACTGCTCATCTGTGCTTTCAAGACTCTTCATAGCCTACTCCCTCTCTACACATCATCTCTTTTTAAGGGTCAGGATGTTGACTCCTATCCTTGATTGTCCAGGAATGCAAGCCTCCACTGCCCACATTTTACATTTTCAAATAAGCACCTTTGTGCTTTCTCCCATGTTGCCCTTGGTCTTTGGGAGGATTGACCCATGAGCTTCCAGAAAGCTACCTTATTTTCCTTCTTCTGATCCATTCTTACAATTTTTCTTCAGTACCTAGATCAAGCCTTTTTACACTCAAAATAGCCTTCATTATACTCAAGGCACCCCTCATAAAACTCAAGACAACCCTTGCAAAATACCAACTTTCAGTTTTCGCTCATTTTTTGACTAGAAAAAAAAATTATAGAGCAAGTCTTCCTTTGCAAAGCACTCAGAAAGACCATGACAAGTCAGAAGGTTTTAAACACCATGGATTCCTATTTGAAAGCTCTGAGGTTATCTTGTGAATCAGGTTTGTACACTTAAAAGTGCTACATTCCATGGCACCCTGAGTTATTCTTACAAGGATCTCAAAGCACCTCGGGGTGCTGCAATACAAAACTTGGCAGTCATTACATTTCTTTTACGCTAACTGATATTGCCTTGTTGGTTCTTTCTGCACCCTTCTCATTTTAAATGCACCTATTCTTGTCAAGTCTTTTAAGCTCTTTGGAGCACAGACCATCTTGTTCTATGTTTGCACAGTGGGGTCTTTTTCCATTACTGAAGCTGCAATAGTTCTGCAACTACTTTTACTGTAGATAGACCAGGGGTGGACAAAATGCAGCCCGGGGGCTGGATGTGGCCCACTAGGCCATTCTATCTGGCCGGCAGGGCCCCTAAAAAATTTAGAAAATTAATATTTATCTGACCCTGGCTGCCTATCATGAGGCCCTCAATGGCTTGCCAAAACTCAGTAAGTGGCCCTCCACCCAAAATAATTGCCTGCCCCTGAGATAGACCATCATTAATCTTGAGACCTCAGTGTATGATAGTGTTTATACTGGGTGCATCTACATATGCATTTGATCCACCCTAAATTTACTCTGGTGTAAACGACTCTGGAGTGAGCACTTTCAGGTAGGGGTCTACACATGCAGGGATTAGGGAGCAAATCTGTTGTTCTTGGCCCCAAGTTTCCTGCAGCCCTGCAATTGGCCCCTGCAGCCACTGGGGGCAGCTCTAGGCTCCAGCCACAGCTGCCAGCACCTGGCGGCCCTCTTTAAAAGCCAGCCCTGCATACTGTTCTCTGGCCAGTCTCTTTCTTGCCCAGGAGCAGCGTGCGCAGCACAGGGGCAGCATGCAGCAGCTCTCTCCTTACCCACTCTGACTCCTCCCACTATGGCTGCTCCAGCCCCTGCCCCTGGCAGTGACAATCAGTGCCCCATGCTCCTGCTGGCCACTGCACCTACCCTGTTGGCCCACTGCACCAACCACTGCCTGGCCCATGCCAAACAGGTATCTGATGTACTGGAGGCTGGTGGGCATGGGCAGCTTCAGCAGGGTGAGGGACAGCCATGAATGCTGTGTGCCCCTGCAGGAATCCATGGTGCTGCCAGCGGTTGGATGGGTGGGGGTGGTGAGCACCGACCAGCAGTCAATGACCACCTGCAGATGCCGCTGGCAGCATTACCGATGGCCAGCAGTGAATTGGGGACTACCTGCAGATGCCACCAGCAGTGTTGGCGGCGAGGTGGGGAGGTGTGGTGAGCGGCGACTGCCTGCAAGCGCTGCTAGCAGTGTCGGCGGTGCCTTTTTGCGGAGGGTGTACCGCCAAACTCAGGGGGTGCATGTGCACCTGCGTGCACCCCCCTATGCACTGACAATGGGGACAGCCAGGTGTCTGTGAGGAGAGCCAGGCACATGCTGGTGTCCTACTACAGCAGGTGGGCCAGAGCTGATGGAGGATCCCAAGTTGGACATGACCGGGAAAAAAGCCCAGTTAGGCTCGGAAGCGGCGAGAGACGCGCGGGTGAAAGCTCACTGCGCCCCCGCTCCCCCGAAGCCCCCCAGAAGCCCCCCAAAACCCTCCAGCAGCCGCGGAGCTCCCCACCGACCTCCAGCACAGCTGGGGTAAGCGAGGCCCGTGGAGAGAGGGGGCTAACCCCTTAGTGTGTGTGTAGGAGGAGGCGGCTGAGTGGCG
>NW_005842279.1:1651621-1654744 GCF_000455745.1 Alligator sinensis
ACCCACAACAAACCCATGCTGGCTATCCCTCAGGATATTGCTGTCAGCTAGTCTGTTAAGGATGGCCTCTTTGATAATCTTTTCCAAGACTTCCCCAGGATAGAGGTCAGGCTGATGGGCCTGTAGTTTGCCGGATCCATTTTTCTCCCTTTCTTGAAGATAGGCACCACATTGGCCTCCTTCTAATTTTCGGGCACTTCACCAGAGCACCAGGAGTTCTCAAAGATCCGTGCCAGGGGCTGAGCTATGATGCTTGCCAGCTCCTTGAGTACCCTGGGGTGTAAACTGTCAGGGTCGAATGACTTGAAGGTGTCCAGCCTCTCAAGATGTTCCTTCCTGAGGTCAGCATTAATGGAGGGTAAGGAATCTCCCTCACCCAGGCCTTCCTGTCCCATAATGGGCAGGGGCGTCCCTTGGAACTGGTGAAAAACCTATGTAAAGTACCCACTTAGCAAGAAACATTTGTGCAGTACAGCTTATTCTGCTGGTGAGTTCAATATTTTTCATGCTATTACAGGATGAAAATGGATTGGTATTTATTGCTAAAAGGTACTGTTCTGAAATGAAAGGCAGAAGCTGAAACTGCTGAAGTCAATACAGAAGAAAAATCTGCAAAAACAAAAAAAAATGATGAAAATCCCGGGACGTCATTCTCCCCCTGTACTCGGCCTTAGTGAGGCCGCAGCTGGAGTACTGTGTCCAGTTTTGGGCTCCACAATTCAAAAAGGATGTGGAGAAGCTTGAGAGAGTCCAGAGAAGAGCCACGCGCATGATCAGAGGTCAGGGAAGCAGACCCTACGATGACAGGCTGAGAGCCCTGGGGCTCTTTAGCCTGAAAAAGCGCAGGCTCAGGGGTGATCTGATGGCCACCTACAAGTTTATCAGGGGTGACCACCAGCATCTGGGGGAACGTTTGTTCACCAGAGCGCCCCAAGGGATGACGAGGTCGAATGGTCACAAACTACTTCAAGATCGTTTCAGGCTGGACATAAGGAAGAACTTCTTTACTGTCCGAGCCCCCAAGGTCTGGAACAGCCTGCCACCGGAGGTGGTTCAAGCGCCTTCATTGAACACCTTCAAGATGAAACTGGATGCTTATCTTGCTGGGATCCTATGACCCCAGCTGACTTCCTGCCCTTTGGGCGGGGGGCTGGACTCGATGATCTTCCGAGGTCCCTTCCAGCCCTGATGTCTATGAAATCTATGAAAAACCACCACCAGGGAGGTCATCCTGGAGATGTACAAGGCCCTCCAGGATGTGCTGGGGCACATCATGCTCCATGTTCATGACTTCCTGGGGTGGGGTTCATGCATTGGGATTCCCACAGTGTATTGGGCCCTGGACAGGACCCACATCCCCATCACCTACCCACCCCATGGAGACCAGCGCTATTACAGCCTCAGGGGATTTCAATCCATGGTCCTGCAGGCTGTTCTGGACTACCACAGCACATTCACGCATGTTAGTGCCAGTTGGGTGGACAGTGCCCACAATGCCTGTGTGTTTTGCAACTCCAGCCTAGCAGGGCTGGAGCAGAATGGATACTTTGCACCGGGAGTGCCAAAGCTGCAGCTGGGTGCCATCATGGTCCCACCCCTGCTCATCGGGGACACTGCCTACCTGCTCCTGCCATGGCTGATGTGGTCCTACACCGTCCACCTGGATCCCCACCAGGCCCACTTTAACTGCTCCCTGGGCCAGACCCACACCCTGGAGGAATGCACCTTCAGCCTCCTCAAGGACTGCTTGTGCACACTCACAGCCCGCCTTGAGTTCACCAAAGAGAACCTACCCCAGGTCATCATTGCAGCCTGTGTGCTACATAATACCTGCAAGGCCAGAGGGATCTCTTCCATGAGGCCTGGGTGGAGGAGGAATAGTGGGCAGAGCATGTCTGGCAGTGGGAGAACCACCTGTGCTAGCAGTGGCACTGGCATCCCTTCCCCCCAACCCCGCCCCAACTGAGGCCCCAGGAGAGCCATGTACTTGCCACCAGGTGTTGGCTACAAATGTCCAACTCGGGATCCTTAAAATTCTAGTTTATTAGGCGGATTGAAAAACTGTAATGAGTTAAATCATAAACCTTGGGGCTGGTCCTTCTGGCTGGACAGGTCTGGTTGAGTTGGAGATCAAGAGGGCGCCACTGAGGGTCACTTTTCACTGCCTTTTATCTGTCCTTGGCAGACTTTGGTGACTCCCCAGTTTTCAGGTTTGCCCAATCCAGGGGTCATTGACCCTCATGGGACTTCCCCCCCCCTCGGTGGCTACTGGACGGCATCTGTCAGCCCCAGGGGTCGTCCGCATGTACGTGCAGGTTTGGGAGTCCATTGATAAATTTTGAATAGGGCTCTGGGAATGATCTGGAGATATTCAGCCCAAAAGTTGGTCCCCGGTGTTGATTAACTCAGGCCAGGGCTTCTAGCCCTTGATCAGTGATGTTTAGAGATTTCCCAGTTGTTACATTGTCTTCTATTGAGTTCTTCCGTTGGTTGATCTGCAGCTTCCAGGTGATAATTGCTGTCTGCTACTATGTTACACATTCAATCACGTTAGATTCACTCGCTCTTTCAGGGGCCAGCCTGATACAGGGAAGGGCAGTTTGATTCCTGCCCTTGTTAACATTGTTACAGTGTATAACTTACTAAAACACATTTAGTTGAAAGTTGAAAGGTGAGGAGTATAAAATATAAGCTACAAATGCCATGGCACACAAATAGATAAAAATACCAAAATACAAGGGGAGATACAAAATGCACACATACAAATTTTGGCGCACCAGGTGCAGGAGACCCTGGCTGACCACCTCCTCTTGCACTCCCCACTTTAGCTAGACAACAGCGCTGGCAACAGACTCCCACCCCACCTGCCCACCCCCAGCACCATGCTCACTGCACACACATCTCACAAAAACAAATTTTTATTTCCCTCACATCAACCAGAGTCCCGTTTCTCCCTCCTTCTGAAACAAACAGAGCCCCTCTCCCCCTCAGTAAACAAAGCCCCTCCACCACCCAACCCACCCACCAACAATAAAAAACCTTCTTCCCCAGAAAACTTTGTACCTTGTCCTTTGTGGGCTGCCCCACACTGGCGGGGGGGGGGGGGGGGCAGAGGGGGGCGCG
>NW_005842279.1:1654758-1659287 GCF_000455745.1 Alligator sinensis
GTCCTGTGGGGGGCCCCCCCGCGGGGGGGGGGGGGGGGGGGGCTCAAGGTGCAGGTGCCTGGGGGACAGAGCCCGGGAGAGTGAAGTGGGTGGGGGGCTTGCCATGGGGTGATGTCAGGCAGTGGCCCACTAGTGCGGGCAGCTTCTCCTCTGGCAGGTGGAGTTCAGGCCCAGCAGGGCCAGCATGTGGTCCTGGTGCCGCTGCAGGCAGCTTCAACTCTGTACCCGCATGGAACCAGAGTGAATGGTGGGCCTGGGCCCAGGCAGGGGGGCTGGGTGGTGGTGAATCATGGGCAAGGCCCAGGCCAGAGGCTCCTGGCAGCTGGAGGCATTACAGGACCTCCTCCCAGCCTCAAGCAGGGGCCTGCTGTGGGGCAGCAGGTGGCTGCCAGAGGGTGTGCAGGGCTAGGGTCAGAGGCCAGGCAGTAGGAAGCATATAGGTGACCACCAGGGCCAGAACAGTGTCTAGCACCCGGCAGTCATCATCTGTGGCCTGCACTGACTGGCCCAGGATGGCATTCTGCTCCCACAGCACCTAAAGCCTCTCATGTTCCAGGGCCAGAAGTCCCCCTTCCATTTGCACCGGTCTTGTGCCTCTTCACCCGGTCTCACACCTCTTTGCATTGGTCCCATGCATTTTTGCAGGCAATGTCCTCTGTCCTCCAGGCCTGTGCATCCTCCACATGCTCCTCCAAGACCACTACTAGCCACTGTCAGAGAATGCTGTGTTCAATTGTGCACCTCTGGCAGAGCCAATGCATCCACAGGGCCAAAGTGGTGGATAGCAGTGACTCTGAGCCAGCATCCCCACTGCCAAGTGTGGCCTCTCCCCTGCATCCAGCTGCAGGATCTACAGAGCCATGAGGCAGAAGCATTTTGTGAGAGTTTGCAGCATTTCAGAGATAAGATGCTCTATGCCAGGGTTCTGTGTGCTGCCCAGTCTCAGTTCATGGGTCAGTTATGCACAGGTGCCCAGGGACCATGGTAAGTCGGCCAGGCAGGTCTGGGCCCAGGCAGCCACCAGGCGATCCCTCCATCCCCACTCATTCACCTGGGGCTGGCAGGCAGCTGGGTGTAGCCACAGGCAGCCTGCCTCCCCTTCCCTCTTCCCAGCCCATGGCACCCAGGCTCAGGGGGTATGGGGCTCCCAGACAATTGGGATGAGGAGCTGCCCATGCTCCCACTCTCCCTGCAGGGAACCTCTCTGGGGAGGCCCCCTAGGGCCAGCACCCTGCCACACTACTGCTGCATCCTAAACATGCCCCTACTGTGCATCCCCCGGGCAGTGCACAATGAGCTGTTTGCCAGACCAAGGGGTGCCTGACCCACCACACCCTGCTGTTGACCCACTACATAGACCCACTCTGATCTGCTGCCTCCGGCATACCTGCACACCTGGTATGGGACCATGAGATATGACAGCACTGGGGGCAAGCCCAGGCTGCCCTGAAACCTCTGCCACCACCTCTGCCACCAGGGGTGAGTTGGGGGCTAAAGGACAGGCCTAGAGCCAAATTTAAGAAGCTGTATAGACCTGCCCTTAGGCACTTTTCAACCTTCCAGTCCTGATGCTTCTCCTTCTGGAGGGAGTATACTGTGTTTGATAACACAAACATCTCAAAGATAAAAGTAAAATATACATTTAAAAGGCATGCCGGGGCTTATTACCTACTAAGTCTTGTTTTTTTTTCCTGATATAGCTGCCTTTGCCAAAGTACGCCTTTCTGAGACACACCTGTGTGCCCTTCATACCCACAGCATGCTTACAAACAAATCTAAGCTTTGAAAGTTGTCGGTGGATTATGTTTATAAAAATAATGAAAGTGTTCAGCAAGTTTTTTTAAAGATCATTCATTTCTTTAAATGGATTTACCCAATGCTATGGAAGTGGAAGCAGTCACACTCCTTGAATAATACACCTTACAGTTGTAGCTCTTTTCCAATCTAGTATGTTAGTCAAGAAGCAATCCTTACATGCTTCTCTCTTTAATGTACCTACAGGCAGAATAATCTGCATTAAAAAATTGCAGACTGGAGACTGTTGGCAAACTGCTCCCTTTGACTATTAGCTATTTGTGATGCTTGCCACCTGAACCACATGGTATTGTTTCTGTTGCCTGATTGAAAGTTGGAACATTTTGAGGAAGAGAATCATCAACAAAGTACGTCTTGCAGAAGATTTTCTCTCTTGTTAAATCCACAAAATGAGCAGGAATCATGAATATGTGGTGGTTTCCCAAATATTCAAGAACAGCAAATGATGGGAACCATGAATCACACTGAGCTTTTGAAAAATGTTAATATTTATTGTTTGAGTCATTCTACCGCTGAAAATGTCTCATAAAATGCAAATGAGAGTGGCTAGAGATTCACAAATGTATCCCAGCATTCAGGGAGCAGCTCGAGCAGCTCTAGAGACTATAATTTCCTTACAGGAAGTCAGGAGGTTCCTAGAAGACCACTTTGCATAAGTATTCTAAATGAGGAATGGTTAGCTAATGAGTAAGTGCCACCCCCTGTGTTAGGCTTGGGATGTGTTACAAATTCAAAATGGTGCTCAACCTTTCTCTATCAGGTCAGGCTACTGCTCACACTGATGATGAAACTATTTTTATCATACATCCCTACCAGCCTCTTTTGCTGGGCCTTGAGACATAAATAGCATAGCGCTGATAGTGCAGAGTGTTCCTGGCCTGGTCATAAGTTTTGACATGCTCTAAATTGTTGTGATTCTTTAAAAGGCAGCATTTGCTGTAGGCACTCTGGAAGCAGCATAAGTGAAGGTAAATATTTTTCAACACACCTTGGCCACACATCCTGTTTTGGATGCTGCTCCATTTTATTTAATTAGCAACCCACATTTTTAGAAAACCATAAAAGCTTGATTTAAAATCCACTGATTTCAGGGGGGAGACTCTCCTTGACTTTTGCCATTGGCTCAGGCTGTGAAAAATTTGCTTCTGCAGACATCTGTAAGGAAGCAAAAGAACATTATATTGGATCTGTACATGTGTAGAGGAGTAGATTGTTGTTATATAATAGTAGCAGTACAGTAGCTCTCCTTCTGTTTCAAAGCTCCATTGTGCTAGACGTTGATCAAAAAACATGAGGAAAGACATGAAGTACAGAGTTTCAAAATGCAGCTCTACTCTGGCATCCTCACGCCCAGGATGCCAGAGCAGAGCTAGTTCTTGCCTCCAGCTCTGCAGAGCCCTGGCCCTATATTTATTCTACTAGCTCATGCTACTCACCTCCCTAGGATGAATTTTTTGAGTGGAATAAACATAAATCTTTGCAGGGTAGCCCTTATGGTGATACTGAGATAGTGCTCCTGTTCACAAGTCTAACACTTAATTACAAGTTTAGGATTCCCTCCCCTAAATAGCTGTGGGAGAAGCAACTAATCCCATTATCTGTCAGTGGCCACATCTACATGAGATGCTGACTGCACACTTGTTACTGCACAGTCATTTACTTGCATACGCAAGTATTAAATGACTGTTCAGTAGGGTCACCAATGGCTTTTAGGTGATGCTGACTGAATGGTAGCTCATTACTACTGTGCAGTAGCATTGTGTCATGCTTCATGCCATTCAAGGCTACTGCACAGTAGTAACAAGCAACTGCACAGTCAGCATCTCATATAGATGCAGCCAGTTATTAACAGATATGTCTCTGGTGGTAATTTACCAGGTAAAAAGGATAATCCCCATTATATCTGTGGTTCTACATCTTTGCACCTGGGAAACCTCTATTCCTGGGAAAATGCTAGAGAAAATAATCAAAGAACACATTTGTGCAGGCCCAGCAGGGGAAATGATGATGAGGAGAAACCAGCACGGGTTTGTCACAGGTAGATCCTGCCTGATAAAACTTGTAGCCTTCTATGACCAGGTCTCACACTGCCTAGATGCGGGAGCCGAGTCTGATGTCATCTTCCTGGACTTTAGGAAGGCCTTCGACACAGTTTCGCACCCTATCCTCATTGGGAAGCTAGCAGACTGTGGAGTGGATGCCTACACAGTCAGCTGGGTGGCCAGCTGGCTTAGGGACCGCACCCAGAGAGTGGTGGTGGATGGTTCCTTCTCAGCCTGGAAGGTGGGCAGTGGGGTCCCGCAGGGTTCCGTCCTCGGACCAATATTATTTAATATCTTCATCAGCGATTTGGATGAGGGCATGGACAGCACCCTCTCGAAGTTCGCTGATGATAACAAGTTATGGGGCAAAGTTAGTACACCGGAGGGCAGGGAGCAGATTCAGGCTGACCTGGACAGGTTGGACCAATGGGCAGAGAGAAACAGGATGCAATTTAATAAAGATAAATGTAAGGTACTCCACCTGGGTGTCATAACCCAATGATTTTTGGTGCCTCGGCACATTGGAATTTTCCCGCCACATGGAGCTTTCTTTGCACGGTGGATTTCTCAGCTGCAGAGAGAAACCCCCGGTGCAAAAGAGTTCCCGCCACACGTATGCAAATTAGTGTCCCACTATTGGTCAATTCTAAATTATTCCTACGTGGCGGCTAG
>NW_005842279.1:1659769-1660785 GCF_000455745.1 Alligator sinensis
TACTTTTCGCTGAAGGGAGAAGAGAAGGAAGCACATCTTCACCCCGGAGCTTTCGGGTGTGTGATGGGTGGAGAGCGGGTCCTATTTAGATCCCGAGAGGAAGGGGGCACCGTATCCTCAGCCTGAGTGAAACCGGTGGGCACAGTAGACCCGACCCTTGACCCAAAGTATTCCCGCTGCCTGCAATACGTGCAGGAGACAGAAGACCAGTTTACTCCCCAAGCAGTGTTGCCTAGATTGAGGAGCCGCAAGCTCCCGTCCGATCTCCGTGAGAGTTTGGAGATGGAGGGACGTGCCGCAGCTGAAGGGGTGGCCCCGAAGTGCGACAGGGGAAAAATGTTGAGTGCAATGGTCCATGCTATGACAACTCTCATGCGGGAAAATGCAAGTTTGAAAGCCCAGCTGCTCGCAACCGTTCAGGCGGCTAAAGATGCGGCTGAGAGAGAGGATCTTGAGACGCCATTCCAAGATGGCGCCGAGCAAAGAGGGAGCCACGCGGAGAAGCCGGAAAAGATGGGCGGAGCTTCAAAAGAACAAGCAAGAATCCGTCCAGTGGTCCTGCCCACTGAAGTGACGTCGCCTCTGGCGGCCCCGCCTTCTTGCCACGGGGAGGGAGCATCGAGCGGAGGAGAGCATCCACCCCTCCTACCAGAATCAGTAATGGCTCTAGCAGCAGTTCGCCCTGTGACAACGACCTGCCAGGCAACTGATCCACCGAGTGCAGCTTGTAGCACCACCTATCGTGCTCGTACTCCAACTGAGTTGCAGGAACTATACGAGGAGTCAAAGTTCAAGCCTGAAGAGACCCTAGCCGTGTGGTTGGGGCACCTAGTTGTGGAATTTGGGTCCGACTTGCTGGACTTGGAAGAGGCAAGTTTCCTGATCTGGCGGGCCTCGTGGAGCGGAGGGCATGCCATCGACATCAACACAGTGACATTCAATGTTCATTGGCCCATTCTGCTTCCAGCGCTTGCCGCAGGACAAGTCGGTCAGGAATCTCACGCATGGCATGACGG
>NW_005842279.1:1660886-1662129 GCF_000455745.1 Alligator sinensis
ACCATCCCAACAGAGAGGGCCATGGCCTCACCACTATCTGCGAAATCCTAAAATGGTACCAATAAAGCTGGACAGCGTAAGAGCCTGTGTTGAGGTCTATGGAGGAAAGAACATTGTCCTCCGAGTTTTCCTCAACCCCATGGTTGGTCAACCTGCAAGCAACCTTTTGCGTCAGCTTTCGCGATTGCGCATCCTGATGAAGTCGAAAACACCCAGCGACTGGGAGCATCGATCCACTATATACCCGATCAAAGCTCAGGGCGCAAGCCATAGCGAATCTGATCAACCGTTGCTGCAGAGAACGCCCAAAGAGCGAATCATGTTTGGGTTCCTCATAAACCATTCTGGGCTCACCAAACGACAGCTCCGAATCCTGGGGGACGCAGGCCAATGGCAACTGGCCTACGAACTGGGTTTTCAGTATCCAAACAAGCTAGACGACGACTCCTCGACGTTGTCATTGACGTTTTCATCTTGCTGAGCATGGATAAGACCCCGCGGTGTTTGCCATCCACTTCCGCGTCAGTTGTATCCACGGGCGTGCATGAGAAAAATCGTCCGGAGCGGAGCCATGCCCGAGCACCTGTATTGTGTGCTGTGAAAGGCGGGAAGCGGCAACAAATCTTGCTGACTGCCCTATCGCGCATGGTTCCCTGTAAATATTGTAATATAGGTTAATTTATCATTTTGAGGATTTTCTTTTCACAGGTCCAGGACTCAGAGTGTGTGGTGGAGGGAAGTCCCAAGAGAGAGAAGGAGAACATCATTGAAGAAGCGAGGACTTGACTTGTGACTTCGCCATGACGCCTACTGAAGTCCTGATAGTTGAATTTCTTGTTATGAACATAATTATGTGTCTGTGTGTTAGTGCCAGCTATTATCTGATTCGGTCCTTAGAGGATGAGCTTATTGTGTTGTCTGAATTTGTGTTTAATCGTTTGGCATATGAACCCGCCGAGAGAGCTCGTAATGACTCAAACGATGCGCATGTGGTTTAAAAATTCCAGCTATGTCATCGGCAAGGGGGCATGTCATAACCCAATGATTTTTGGTGCCTCAGCACATTGGAATTTTCCCGCCACATGGAGCTTTCTTTTCACGGTGGATTTCTCAGCTGCAGAGAGAAACCCCCAGTGCAAAAGAGTTCCCGCCACACGCATGCAAATTTGTGTCCCACTATTGGTCAATTCTAAATTATTCCTACCTGGCGGCTAGCGATTGGTTTGCTAGCCGTATAAAAGGT
>NW_005842279.1:1662320-1671154 GCF_000455745.1 Alligator sinensis
AAAGCTTTCTTTGTAAAACCAATACGCTTCCGTGCCTAACTCTACTCTGTCGTGGAAAAACCCCACCTGACGGTCCAGGCTACTGGCCATAGCCTTAGACCGCCCTCGGTCCCGACACTGGGAAGGAGGAACCCCCAGCACACCTATAGGTTGGGGATTGTCCTTCTCAGCAGCTCAGAGGCAGAGAGGGATCTTGGAGTCATAATTGACTCCAAGATGAACATGAGCCAGCAGTGTAACGAGGCCATCAACAAGGCCAATCACACCTTGTCATGCATTAGCAGGTACATGACTAAGATCAAAGGAGGTGATGCTCCCCCTCTATGCGGCACTGGTCAGGCCGCAGTTGGAGTACTGTGTCCAGTGTTGGGCTCAAACACTTCAAGAGGGACACAGGGAATCTCGAGAGAGTCCAGAGGAAGGCCACTCACATGACTAGTGGCCTTCATGATAGACCCTACAGGGGGAGGTTGAGAGAGCTGAATCTCTTCAGCCTTCACAAGAGATTGCTAAGGGGAGATCTTGTGGCTGCCTATAAATTTATTAGGGGAGGTCAACGGGGAATAGGGGAAGCGCTGTTTACTAAGGCGCCCCAGGGAGTGACTAGGAATAACAGGTGTAAACTAGTTAAGAGTGGATTTAGGTTAGATATTAGGAAGACATTTTTCACAGTAAGGGTGGCCAGGATCTGGAATGGTCTTCCAAGAGAGGTGGTGCTATCACCTAGCTTGGAGGTCTTCAAGAGGAGGCTAGATAGTCACCTGGCTGGGGTCACCTGACCTCGGTCCTCTTTCCTGCCAGGGGCAGGGGGTCGGACATGATGATCCATTGTGGTCCCTTCCGACTCTACAATCTATGAATCTATGAATCTACCTACCAAACTTGAGGCAGCCCCACAACAGTTCTATTTTACAGCAGCTTCCAGCATGGGCCACTCCAGAAAATAGAGTGCACCAGCCATGTGCCCTCCCTATAGACTACTATGTCACCTAGGCTAAGGAGCCCACAAGGGACTGACAATGAGTTGCTCTATTTGCACACCACCAAGTATAATTTCTTATGCTGGAGACCTTCTCAGGGTTGGAAGGGAAATATCAGTCAATTTGTGGCCTCCTGCATTTCTCCAGCTAGGGGAAGGGGCTGCAATGAAGCAGGGGATATGGCCCAAATTGTTGGGCTCATGGCTGTTGAGGTGCTGTCAAATGCATATATAATTCCCTGCAAGCAGTAACAAGGTAGTGCTCTGATTACAGATGATAGGATGCATGAGTATATCAGATTATCCATAGTTTCATAGTTTCATAGTTGATAGGGTCAGAAGGGACCTGAGCAGATCATCAAGTCCGACCCCCCGTCATGGGCAGGAAAGAATGCTGGGGTCAAACGACTCTGGCAAGGTGATTATCCAGCCTCCTTTTGAAAACCCCAAGGTAGGAGCGAGCACCACTTCCCTTAGAAGTTGGTTCCAGATCCTAGTTGTCCTGACTGTGAAGTAGTGCCTCCTGATGTCTAGCCTGAACCTACTCTCAATCAACTTGTGGCCGTTATTCCTAGTTACTCTGGGTAGTGTTCGGGAGAAGAAGGCCTCTCCCATCCATCTACTTTCTCTTTATAAATCCCTTTCTATATTGGAAATGCCTCACTTCTGCTTAATTTGGTAATCCTCATGCTTAGCTGTAGTATTAAGTATCCCCCTTACCAGGGAAGTGGTGACTTTCTTGTTTTTAATGCTGTGCATTCAAGAACTTTCCAACTGCCAATTTATCTTTTATGTTTCTTTATCATCCATGGACAAAGTGTGCCATTTGACACCTCCAGGGAAGGAATTCTACCTGATCTACACATCAAAGAGCTACTCAGCACAGCTCACAAAGACATTGTCATGGACTGAGAGGGACAACCTTCCATCTTTAGCTCCCTCAGTGCAAAAATTAAGTTTATTTCCTAACTATGGGGACTTTTTACTATCTTGCACCATCTATACTTTTCCCAGAGCCTGAGGAAGGGACTTTGATCCTGAAAGCTTGCAGAAAAGGCCAATTTTCTTGTGATTTCCCAGTTGGTCTAATAAAAGGTATCATTTTGGAACCAAGAATTCTAGTTTTTTGTATGTCTTCTTGTCTCAGACCAACACAGCTGCCAAGTACACCCTTCTTTTCTCTACCTTTTTAAATAATTCCTGCGGGGAGAAAGGCAGAGCATGCTTCCTAGGGTTTACATAGGGCTACTCTGCACCTTGGAAAAATTCAGAGGAAAGAGTCTTACCAGTTGTTACAAGTTAAAACGATAACCCTGCTTCTGAAACTCATGGCTGGTCTTGTGTCAGATCTGGTAGAAAGCGTGGTGATTTTTTTTTCTCTTTTTCTGAAAGGACTGATCAATACCTTAGTGCACAAAGAAATGCTAGCTGTTTGGCAGGATAGAGGCAGACTTCCCAGTGTCTGTATAGTTCATAAGTTTCAGCAGGGCTTTTTGGTGATTTTATCTAATAGTTGATTGAATCATTGAATTTTCTGATCATAATTGATCAGGAGATGGGATTGGATGGAATTTCTGGGCCAGGTAGAGGGCTAAAGAAGGAGAGCAAATGATAAATTGTGAAGCTATAAAAGTGGGGATGGTTGAAGGAGGCATAGGGGAAGGTCACGTTAAATTCTGGTACTGATCTCTTGGCAAAAATGGGCAAGATCCCTGAGCATGAAAGAAGTGGGTACAGAAAGTGAGAAAGGCTTGAGGAAGAAGTCAAAGATGTTGTCCACAAATTTAGTGGCAATGCACTGCAACCAGGCCACCCCTAAACACATCCTATCCAACCAACCTCCAGGCACACCGAGAAACACAGGCTGCAAGTCTACAACTGCTCATGAAACTTTGGCCTATAGCATACTTGACAGCAGCATCTGGAGATGACTCTGAAGCAGCCTCATTGGTATACTTCTTGGTTTAGAGTCTGTCATGTGTGCCTATATGTGGCAAAAAAGGGACTGCCATGGCAAACATGGAATTCAGATAAACAAACCATTAGCTCACCATGTGAACAAATGCAAACACATCTACTCTTTGTTATTTAATACCTGAAAAGAGACTCCTGGTTCTGACCAGAGCATATTTCAGACAGCTTGCATGCACCAGCATCCTTTGAGCTAGACCAGCCAGAAATCAGACTTGCAGATGACATCTTGGTGAGATTACACTGCACCAGTGATACTGTTTTGGAGCAGAAAAGCCTGTCATTTCCCACAAGACTATCGAGCCATGTTGTAATTTTTATTACTCCCCTTGGTATTACTGCTTGAGAACAGTAAGGCTTGAAATATATGACAAATTCAAAATAAGTGATGTTGTTGACCAATTGCTGAAACTCTTCACAAACTGTAAATTTCTCACAAGTGTAAGTCTTTGTGGGAACATGGCCTAAGTTTGATATGTTTGCTGATAATACAGTTTTTACTGGAACTTATCGGAAACTTATCTGGAAATAGCATATGAATAAATTTCAGATGTGGCTGTTAGCAGAACTCAGGGAATTTTCCATTCTTTTTTTTTTCCAACTGAAAAGGCATTTTCTGCAAAACAGAATACGGAGAATTTTTTGTTGCACTGTGATTTTCTGTTGGAACCTGTCACTTTAAAACCAAGCTATTTGTATCTTGTATCACAGATTTGCACCACAGTATCAATTTCACTAAATTATTCATTCTGAAAAAAAAAATGGAAGCATTGTTTAAACAGCTGAGCTATTTAATTTCATTTAATTTCATTTCAACATTTCCAAAATGACCTTTTGATCAATTCAGATATTCCATTCTAATTTTTGGTCACATTATGTTGTTAAACAGTAAAATAATGCTTGGAATCACAATGAAATAGTTGACTCAGCCTGGATGAAAACTCTAGAAATCCACTGTGAAAGTCTCCCCACATATCCCCCCAGTAAGACTCAGGAGTTTCTCAGGTAACCTGCCCAAAAATCAACTCTAAACAGCAACTCTGCTGCAACCTGCATATTCCTTGACATCTGGAAATCTTATGCAGCCTCTCTCTCTTCATTCAAGCTGATGTTTCTCAGCTGAGAGTGCTTTCACCCATGCAGTCTGGTATGTTTGTAATGATCTGTCTTACAAATGCAGCTTTTCTGTTTTCACTGTTTCTTTAAGGATAAGTACGGACATTCAGGCAGGTTAGGGAGAAGTTACAGCACAATAAAAAAGCCACCTGATCCAACTTAGTTGGCAGGTGTGGACCTTACACTTAAAGGTCCCTAATTAGGTCAATCTAAGGACAAACTGTACAGAAATTCAGGGAAGTTAGATTGGTCTAAAAATCGCCAGCCCAATCTAAGTTAACTGTACCTTGGAGGTAGTTTAATTTAGATTGGGCATGGTGAGACTGATCTAACTGAACTTCTGTACAGTTCCCAGCACAAACCAGAGGGGGAGAAAACCCAGCCGCTGGCCCCAACCATAGAACTGTGCTTTTGCTGCCCCTCCCCACCCTGGCACCAGGGTATTTTTAGCCCCCCAGCCCCTTTGTGGGGGGTTGATTCACCAGGGGGGTGTTGTTTGTCTGGGGTCAGGGGGTCAGGGGACTAAAAACAGACAGCCTCCCCCTCTACCCCTGCCAGTTCCCCCCACCCCCATCCATCTGTCCCTCCCTTCACCCCAGCTTACTTCAAACAGGCTCCCAGAACCTGTGAGCACCAGTAAAACTGACCCCAGAGAGTGGTTTGTGGGATTGAGGGATGTACCCTTAGGGTACAGGTTGCTGTTGTTGGGAACCAAAAGGTCAGCATCTGGGGACACTCTATACTATACCAACATAGCAATAATGCACAGCAGGGTAATAATGCAAACCAACAAACTGCAATATACTGCTACTGCATATTGACCAATTGTTGGGAGAGCTTTCACAGAGAGTTCAAAGTTCCACTAAACTCATGAAAGAAACAATTCAGTTACGACTAAATCAAAGAGAACATGAATCAAATTCACATTGTAATGGGCTGAATGCAACACTGCGTTGCCTTTTACCAACAGCTTGTGTTGCTGTAGCACCTTTGTACAATATTGCACATCTCCTTTAACAAAAGCAACAGGGAATACCAGAAACAAAGCCCTGAAAATCTGCCACATGCACGTGGGGAAAAGGAGATGGCTAGACATGGACAAGAGACAGGCCAGTTGACTTTCTGAGAGTAGTATGTCTAAGTGGCAAAACATGGGCTCCACTGGACATTTAAGGGGAGGTGGAACAAAACCTAGGGATTACCTCTAAAACTCATATAGCTCTTCAGAGGCAGTATAGGTGAGCTGACTAAAGCTAGGCAAAATTTTTGGAGTGAAACCTTTTTGTAAAAGAAAAAAACAGTCAATAACATGTTGAACAAAACTTTTCATTCATTTCTATCAGTTTTATTAAACCATTCATTCTAAGAAAATTAATTTGGAAAAAGTTAAGCCCATTTCATTTCAACAGTTTCAAAATTTAATTCGGATTGATTCATAACTTTTTATTGTTAATTTTCTTTCCAACAATTATGATGATGCAAAAAGTGTTAGAAATAAACATGAAAATGTCTCACTCAACCTGAAAACATTCCCAGGAGTCAGCCTTGGAAATCCCCCATCCGTATATAATGCTATTGTACTAAATTATGAATGAACTATTGGATTAGATGAATCATTTTATAATCATAGTGCCACTGCACTGTAATTACTCTATAACTACACAGTCATTCATATAAAGCACCTTAAATATTTTCAAAAGAGGGTGCTAGAATGCCCGTTAATATTGCACCTTGTAGAGTTTGCATCACTATTACTATTATTTATCTGTATTGCAACAGACCCCTTAACCTGCCCCAAACATGAAAGTCTTGCGTGCTAGTCCTTGTACACACACTCAGATTGTGCTTTTACAGCAGTCACTGGTAGGAGGTGCATTTTATCACCTTTCCTGCGGAAATGTTAAACTGTGAGGTTGCCAGCTAAGCTGTCTCCCTAAAATGTCCATTTTCTCGTTTTTTTTTGTGGCTGTTCTTTTAATTGGAAGCCTCCTATGACATTCCTGAGAGCTTACAAATCGATTTAGTCAGTTTAGCAGGGTCGGGGCTTCTTTTCCTTCCATATGAAGCAAACAAAACTCTGTGAACTAAGATAAAAAAATACAATTAAAAGTAAGGAGGTGTGACTTATTTTTTCCCCATTCCTTGAAGAATATGAAGAGGTTGCCTTGGCAACATTATTTTTAGTCCCCTTTTACTCTTTGTTCTTCCTTATGTAGCTATCTCTTTATTTTGTGTTTGGTGACAGTGCCCTGTTTTAAACAAGAGTGGGGAATAACACAGTTCTTCAAAGGTACAAAGCAGCCCAGCACTTTATCACATAAAAGTAACCACATCCCATCCTAGAAGTCTTTTCAAGTCAAGCTGCTTTTCATTACTCATTGCCATTTCACCATACACAAGTTTGCCTTGTTTAGCTAAACATGATGTGTGGGCTTATGGAATGACTACACTGGCATCATGCTACTCTTGAGACTCCTACCCCACACAATCCAAACCCAGAAATACAGTGGTCAGGATACTCTTGAGATGACCCCTCCCACCACTCTCAAGCAGATTGGAGAAGGGATTCTCACCCTGGGCAGTGGTAGAGGCAGACATCCCCAGAGCATCCTCACCTCAGTTCTGGGTTTTGATCATGCAGAGATGGATGGGGCTTCTGTTTCAATGGAAGTCTCACATGTGAGATGGAGTCAATGTAGAGGTATTCTACTGCACACTTTATACGTAAGATCTTCCTCATGCAAAATCGCACTGAGGACAGCCTGTCACTTTTGAGGTAAAGGCAAAGGTGCATTCTAATTAGGAACACTTGTGTTGTTAGCTTTACATTGGACCCCATCATGAGCTGTATGGCAGTGACTAACTGAGATCTACTTCTGTAAGTAGGATACAGTCAAACAGGACTGATTTAACAGTGAGCTCAATTATAATTGGTCTTTGTGGTTCTTTGCATAGTTCCTTTGAGAGTGTTTCACTCCGTCCTCCCTCCCCACTCCTTTCTCACCACTGGTACACTAAATTATGCATCATAAAAGGATACCTGCTCATCTCAGCATCTAAACTGCAGCTAAATATTATCATGTTTGAACAACCAAATCTGTGAATTCATACCAAATGGATTTATAAAATAACCTAATTTAGAGGAAAATATCCAAAAGCATGTATTAAATGGCCCTATATTTGCGGCCATCAAGAGTGCTTCCATTTATACTAAGCTTACCCCTTCCTGGAATGTGGGACCCAGTGGCCCAGCTGCCCTCTGCTCCAAGACCAGTACCAAACTCCAAAGTTTCCCCAATAACTATGCATGTTGTCCTATACAGTTTCACTATTTCAGGACTACATGCCACCTAAAGCAAATAATCCATAGGCTTTCCCCAGGAGCTTCTCCAACATGCATACTTTACTGATAGAAAGCACAAGAGTAACTGATCCATGGAAGAACAACACACACCCAAATGAAAACACCTCCCTCCCATTCTCTCACTGTAGCAACTTGTATGGAACTTCCTGTGAAGCTTGCAGAAGTCCCTGGAAAACAGTTTGCCATGTATGGAGATGAGGTGAGATGCAATGTGCTCACAGTTCATTTACTACAAAGCGTTTCTTTTTAAAACCAGTTCCTAAATTCTTGTGTTCCTATCAGTCCATTTTTCCACCCTCTGTAGGATTGGATTACTCCTGAACAGGGAACATCTAAGCTTGGTACCCTTTGTGGTGGCAAAAGTGGGGGAGAGGGAAGAGAAGAGGTGTTCAGTGGTTGATAACTCTTGATGGCTGTCTAATTGAGGGCCAGACACTGAGCCCCAATACAAAAAATGGAATGATGCAATCCAACGGGTTCATTAGAGGCAGGTCCTGTCAGTCCAACCTGGTGACCTTCTATGACCAGGTCACAAAATCCTTAGACACAGGTGTAGCAGTGGACGTAGTCTTTCTGGACTTTAGGAAGGCCTTCGACACTGTCTCTCACCCCATTCTCATTAAAAAACTCGGGGACTGTGGCGTCAACACATACACAATCAAATGGGTCACTAGTTGGCTGGAGGGCTGCACCCAGAGAGTGGTGGTGGACGGGTCATTTTCAACCTGGAGGGATGTGGGCAGTGGGGTTCCACAGGGCTCGGTCCTTGAGCCCACACTGTTCAACATTTTCATCAGCGACTTGGACGAGGGGGTAAAAAGCACCCTGTTCAAATTCGCTGACAACACTAAGATGTGGGGGGAGGTGGGCACTCTAGAAGGGAGGAATAGGCTGCAATCAGACCTGGACAATGTTACAGGGGTGGGCGGATGAGAACAGGATGGGTTTCAGCACTGACAAGTGCAAGGTAGTGCATCTGGGGAGGAGGAACCAGCAGCATACCTACAGGCTGGGGAACTCCCTTCTCATCAGTGCAGAGGCAGAAAAGGATCTTGGAGTCATCATTGATGCCAAAATGAACATGGGCCGACAGTGTGGGGACGTGGTCAGGAAGGCCAACCACACCTTGTCATGCATCCACAGATGCATCTTAAGCAGGTCCAAGGAGGTGATCCTCCCGCTCTATGTGGCACATGTCAGGCCACAGTTGGAGTACTGGGTCCAGTTCTGGGCACCACACTTCAGGAGGGATGTGGACAACATGGAGAGGGTCCAGAGGAGGGCCACCCGCATGATCAGGGGTCAGCACAGCAGGCCCTACGAGGAGAGGCTAAGGAGCCTGAACCTGTTCAGCCTCCACAAGAGAAGGCTGAGGGGGGATCTAGTGGCCTGTTACAAACTAGT
>NW_005842279.1:1671362-1672374 GCF_000455745.1 Alligator sinensis
CCGGGGTCATTTGACCCTAGTACTCTTTCCTGCCATGGCAGGGGGTCGGACTTGATGATCTGCTCAGGTCCCTTCCAACCCTACCAACTATGAAACTATGAAACTATGAAACATACTGATCATAATATCTAGCAAAGCACTTAATTAGAGAGACCCTCAAAATGTAGGCTGCAATACAATCTGTTTTTTTTAGGGCTGTCAATTAATCGCTGTTAATGTGCGCTAATACTTGCATTAATGTTTTTAACGTATTAATCGCACATGTGGTTTTGGAGCTTGTGCCCAGGCTCTGCTCCGCCACCATCATCGCCACCTCCAGGTCATCCAGTAGACCAGTGGTGGCAGTGCAGAGGACCATAGTGCAACCTGGGCATGGGCTCTGGGCTGCTGCAGCAGGAAGGGGGAGCAGGTGCATGTGCACACAGACACAGAGATGCAGACACAGACAAGCAGACACATAGACACAGACACACACAGACATGCACGAGCAGCTACAGCATACACGTGGTCAGGAATGAAGCCTGGAGATGTGTAGAACAGCACCCAGCAAGTATGTCTGTGGAGGGGAAGGAGCAGAAGGAGAGGGAAGGTGTGGTGGGGGGCAGATCAAGGCCCCCACGGTGAGGGAGGGAGTGGGGCAGCGGCAGGGACTGGAGTGAAGGGCCATGGAACAGAGCCATGGAAGGTTCATCTAGGACGTGGGTGGGGGGGTGAGAGAGCATCTCCCTGCCACTGCGCACACCCCCAGGGAGGGCATGGGACATGTGCCCCCCTGGATTTATGCATGAGGGAGGAGGCAGGCTGTTCACTGTCAGCTGGGGCTCTGTGCCCTGCTGCCTTTGCCCCAGGAACTGTGAAACACCATGTTGTGACTCCCGCTCCTACGGAGACTTGAGTCCAGACACGTAACTATGAAAAATCAAGTCCCAAGTAGTTGGGGGGGAAAAAGTGTGAGGAAAAGGAAGCCTTAGTATCCTGACCATATTTGGTGTCCTACAGTCTCATTCAGTTG
>NW_005842279.1:1672405-1684993 GCF_000455745.1 Alligator sinensis
CAGGAGGAAGCTGAGATCCCATTACTGTAATAAACTGTAAAAATGGGAGGAAACCACATAGAGCACAGGAAGTTCTGGTCATTGTGCTTAAAGAAACATGTTGATATAAAAGCATTAGTATAACCAGAGGGAATGAGCAGTGCACTGGCCCCAAAGCATCAACCTTGAAGGGGTGGCAGAATGCCTCTCCCCAGGAGCCTTTTCCAGGCAGGGTCAGTCCTGCACTGCCCAGTCATAGGAGCTGAGCAATACAGGTAAGACTTCTGTTTCCCACACCACTCTGTAGTCTGCATCCTCCCTCTCTCCCCCCACCTCAGGTGCTGAATGAGTTCACTCTGCTTCTGCATAGGTTCATAGATGTAGGGTTGGAAGGGACTTGAGCAGATCATCAGGTCTGACCCCCTGCCCTGGGCAGGAATGAATACTGGGCTCATATGACCCCTGGTAAGTTTAAGCTCAGATGACCCCAGCTAGGTAATTATCAAGCCTCCTTTTAAAGACCCCTAAGGTAGGAGCCAGCACCACTTCCCTTGGAAGCTAGTTCCAGATGCTGGCTGCCTTGACTGTGAAGTAGTGCCTCCTGATGTCTAGCCTGAACCTACTCTCAGTTAACTTGTGGCCATTATTCCTTGTTACTCCAGGAGGTGCTCAAGGGAACAGGGTCTCACCCATTCCCCTCTGGTCCCCCCTGGTAAGTTTATAGACAGCCACTAAATCCCATCTCAGTCTTCTCTTGTGAAGGCTGAACAGGTTCAGGTCCCATAGCCTCTCCTCATAGGGTCTGCCCTGCTGCCCCCTGATCATGCGAGTGGCCCTCCTCTGGACCCTCTCGATGCTGGCCACATCCCTCCTGAAGTGTGGCACCCAGAACTGGATGCAGTACTCCAACTGTGGCCTGACCAGTGTCACATAGAGGAGGAGGATCACCTCCTTGGCCCTGCTTGTGATGCATCTGTGGATACATGACAAGGTGCAGTTAGCCTTACTGACTGCGTCCTCACATTGGCAGCCCATGTTCATTTTATGATAATGACTCCAAGATCTCTTTCTGCCTCTGTGCTTTCAGGAAGGGAGTTCCCCAGCCTGTAGGTATGCTGCTGGTTCTTTCTGCCCAAGTGCAGTACCCTGCACTTGTCAGTACTGAGTCCCATCCTATTCATATTCGCACACCCCTATAACCTGTCGGTACGGGCTCAAGGACCGAGCCCTGGGGGGCTCCACTGAAAACATCCCGCCAGGTCGAATATGACCCATCCACTACCACTCTCTGGTTGTGGCCCCCTAGCCAATTTGTGACCCATCTGCCTGTGTAAGCATCAATGCCACAGTCACCTAGCTTTTTATTAGAATGGGGTGAAAGACAATGTCAAAGGCCTTTCTGAAGTCCAGAAAGACTACATCCACCGCAACACCTGTGTCCAAAGATTTTGTGACCTGATCATAGAAGGCAATCAGGTTGGTCTGACAGGACCTACCCCTAATGAGCCCATGCTGGTCGCCCTTGAGCATCGTCCCCCTTGCTGGTGCCTCACAGATGTGCTGCTGGATAATTTTCTCAAAGAGCTTCCCCTAGACCGAAGTAAGACTAATGGGCCTATAGTTGCCTGTGTCCTCCCTCCTCCCTTTTTTCAAAATGGGGACCACATTGGCCTTCTTGCAGTCTTCTAGCACCTGGCCAGAGCACCACGAGTGCTTGTAAAGCTGTGCCAGGGGCCCCACGATGACCTCTGCCACTTCCCTCAGCACCCTGGAGTGGAGAGCATTTGGACCTGCTGATCTGAACACATCCAGCCGCTCCAGAAGTTCTCTAACTTGGTTCTCCCTGACCCTAGGCCTGGCAGAGTCTTTCCTGAGTCCATCCTGAATCCCGGTGGGGGAGATGTCCCGGTCCCTGCTCAGAAAAATGGAGGTAAAGTATTTGTTGAAAAGGTCTGCTTTTTCATCTGGTGCAACCACCAGATTGCCAAGTGTATCCTGCAGGGGCCCCACATTGCCTGGTGCCTTCTTATGCCTGGTGCATAAGAGACTCTAAAGGAGATCTATAAGAATGAAAAATGGAGATTTCATTCAAGGTTAGAAATTTTTTTGTAAGTATTAGCCTCGTAAAACACTGGAACAGGCCACTTAAAAAGTGGTGGAATCTCCTTCATTGGAGCTTTGAAGGACAGCTTAGGTCACAGGTGGTATAGGTATACTAGATAACACCTTACCACAGGGGGTGAGACTCATGGTCCCTTCATCCCTGTATTTCTATAACTCTGGTTCCTCAATTTGATCATTAGGTTGCAGCTGGAGCAGCATGAGTATAGAGCCCATTTAGTGTATTCAGACTGCAGCTGTCACATCACTGCCCAGCATGCAGCACATGAAAGAGTCAATAAGGTCTTTACAAATTGCTTCAGTAGTGTAACTGGAGGGGGTTTCAACAGCACCAGCCCTGGACACTAACTTAGAGGGGGAGTCAGTATGGTCCCTCCCCACCAGGAGTCTTTGCCAAGGCAGGCACAGCCCTGCACAGTCCAACCATAGGAGCCAGCAGGGGAAGAAGCCCCATCGTATATATGGGGGAGGCAGAGAGATGGAATTGCACCCACCCAAGAGGTTTTAGCATGGGAAGTGCAGCCGTGTGCCTGGAGAGAGAGCAAACGGGGCACCAGGAGCAGTCCCTAGGGAGCTTGTACTGTTGCCTGCTTCCTCAGCAGCAGAAGACCAAGCTTGCCTGCTATAGCAAGCTTGACTGTTCATGATCTTCTGTTTGCTGATGACTGTTCCATGAATGCTAAATCTGAGTCTGACATGCAATGGAATATGGACCATTTCTCGTCAGCTTGTGAAAACTTTGGTCTCACTATCACCACTAAGAAAACAGAAGTGATGCACCAGCCTACACCATGAAAGCCTTACATATAGCCTACCTTTACAGTGAATGGCCAAACCCTCCAGGCAGTGGACAAGTTCACCTATCTCAGCAGTACTCTGTTGATGACTGATGAGATGGGCAGGCCATGTCACCAGGATGTCAAATGAATGACTCCCTCAAGTCATCCTTGAAACATTGACCAAAAGTCTTGGGAAGATCATACTCATGATCTTTCCATCTGGCGAAGCTGAATCCATGCTAGAGCTAACAGAGAAGAACTGCTGAGGCAGAGCAGAAGCGTAAACAGTGTAAATCTCACAACAGCAGCACATCAACTGTTGATAAAGCAACCCAAAGCGGCATCTCTTGGTTAGTGTGCCACAAGCTGTTCAAAGCACAAATTGGCCTGAACAGCCATTCACGTGTTCACAGAAACCAAATCAACGAATAATGTCATGGTCATCTTCGAATTCAAAGGACAAACAACAGTAACAACAGCAGCTGACAGCCAAGGGAGGACAGCTGGGATGAATAAGACTCTTCTACCCCTCCCTGCTTTCTAGTGGTCAGCATAATTTCTCCCACACGCACCTCTGCCCCAGGTGCTGAAAGGGCTTACTGCACCTCTAAATTATTTCTTATAGTAAGAGAATGCACCATGTTAACATAAACTGAAAAGATGCTCCAGTCTGGACTTCAAACTGAATTGTTCAAGCAGTCTACCCAAAAAGGAAAGGGAGATGACTCTTGATATTGCTGCCACTTCTTTGGAAAAAACAATGTAAAAAAACCAGACTTGAACCAAAACAACTTTCACTTTCTTTACTTATCATAAAAAAGCAAAGGCATCAGAGCACATTTAAAATACATTTTAAATCTTCTGTGAATGTCTTTAATTTAGTTCTCTAAATTAAAACCAAGTCTATGAACTGCTACATTTTCTTTAATTCCCATTACATAGATTCTACTTGGTTCCACTCTATTTCAAGAGGAATATTATTCAGTAATACAAGTATTTTAATTAACTGTTTCATTTTAAACCAACATACCACTCAACTAAACACTCTTGTGAAGCAGAGGTGTAGTAAAAATGTTTAGCGTGATAAAAGGTTTAGAGTAAGGATCCTGGTATCTGGATTCCTTGGTTCATTCTGAGACCTTAGATAAATTTCCAAAACTTCTCTTTTTTACTTATCTGCAAAGTGGGAATAATGATAATATATTTTGTAGAGAGTTTAAGGAGTCTGGGCTGAAATGTGCTAAAGTAAAAATGGCAACTTAAATGTCAGATTAATATCTTTCTGACAAAAAGCAGTAGAAGGCTTTTCACATTTTCAAAACGTATCTGCTATTCCTCATTGTAGTTCACTGATAGAAGTTCTAAAATATTTATTGCTTTCTATAATTGCTGACTATGAGGTAACTGACAGTGCGTAGACATTATCTTGCAAGAATTAAAGCCTCAGGATTTCTGAGAAAGCATTTTAAAATCTTAGTTATTGCTTAGCGATTAGCTAGACTACTAAATATCCTATGAGTTTATATTATCTTTAATTTATATGTGTGTGTATATGTGTGTGTATGTGTGTGTGTGTGTGTAATTTATTTTATACAAAGTTAGAGGTGCTGAGTTCTCTTGCATCAAAATTTTCCAATACCTCAGGATGACCTTGCCTCTGGGAAATAAAAAGAAATAGAAAGTTAATTCAAAACAGTCTCAGTAAGTACTGATGTGTTCATTTGCCTCCTTCCTTTAGCATTAAAAGAAAAAATAAAGTCATCCAAGCATCTCTTTTGTAATCTCTGGCTCTAGACCTATTGTAATAAGTATTGGGAATATGCCATCTAATTGCTAATACATTTCTGTCAAAAAAAGGAAAAAGCATTTTTTCGCACACAATTGATTTAATTATTGCTGTAGAACTTTTTGGAATCATATATAGTAGTGTAATAAAATGCAGGGCTTTTGGTCATAGCCATGTTGGTGTAAGGACATAGGTAGGCAAGCTTCTTTGGGTAGATGTGATATCTTTTATCAGACCAACTGACAAGTTGGAAAAAAGTTCTTTGCAAGCTTTCTGGCAGAAGCACCCTTCTTCAGGCATAGGGAGTCTCTGCTGTTTTGAGATCTTCAAGAAATGAAAGAAGCTAAAAGTGTTACAGGATGTCAGTGAGAATGTAAATTGGTGGAAATTAGGAAAACAATGGGAAGGGAGGGGGGAAACAAGGGTGAAATAGTGCCAAAGGTAAGTAAGGGAGACTCTACTGGAATTGAGTTCTCCAAGGTAGAAAAGAGGCAGTCTGTGAAAAAGTAAATAGCTGGAAATTAGGAAGACAAGAGGTAGAAAAGGAGGGTAAGGGAGAAAGGAGGGAAAAAGAAAAGTGTAAATGGTAAGGTCAAAGCAATCAGGGCTCTGGTAGAGGTGATATTTTTTATTAGACCAACAGAATGTCAGTGAGACTATAAATAGGTAGAAAATAGGAAAACAAAAGGTAAAGCAAGGAAGGGAAGGGGAGGAGGGGGGAAAAAAGCCAGAGGTGAGTCAGGGAGACCCTACAGTGGTAGTAATTCAAGTAATTCACAGACAGCCTCTTTTCCACCTTAAATGCTTTAGTGGGGCTTTTTGGCACTTTTAACTAATAGCTGATTGACTCAGCTTTAGATAAAAGTGCCAAAAAGCTTCTCTGAAGCACCTGATCTATACAGATGCTGCACAGCCAGGTCAAAGTAATGCACTGCTTCTGGTAAAGTACAGAGGTTTTGTTGGGTTTTTTTTAACATCTGCAAGCAGCCCTAATGTCTGGGTGGTTCTCTTCTTTACTTCAGCAGAAGACCATCTTTGTCTTTTCCACACTGAAATGCAGCACAAATCATTCATAGGTCCTGTTGGGAACACTGACCTGGCTCTGCAACCCCTTACTCTCCACATCCAGAAAATCAATATTTTCAGAAAACTTCAGGTTGTTGATCTCCATGCTATGTATGCCTAACTGAAGCCTTTGGCCATCCTGACTCCATCTACCAGTTGCTCTGAATATGGCAGGAATGTCTTGGAAGATATCGAGCAGTCCTGTCTGCTGCTTATTATTGTCTTGAACCAGTCTCTTAGCTAATCTTTAACCAAGATTGCCAACCTTGCCCCTTCATAATTTCCAGACAGAGCTAGCAGCTACTTACCCATAATGTGTCATTCTCTTGACTTGTCAGTGTCACAGGTCCCACAGAGGAGCACTTCCTTGAGACCATTAGCCTTTCACAGTTTCTTGGAGTATCCCCTGAAGCCAGCCCAGACATAGCTTCTAGAGAGAGTAAGCCAAAACCCAAAGGAAAATTTGACAGTGAAAAAACAAGTGGTGAGAGGACAAGGCAAAAGAGTTTAAAAAGTTTGCTGATAGCCATGACATACATAATTTCTTCCAGTCAACCAAAGCTATCTATGGGCCAAGCACACAAGATGCCATCCCTTTGAGATCCAAAGATGGAACAACACTCTTAAAAACAGCTCCATCATCAACACATCAAGATCTCCCGAACCAAAATTCTAATCTTAAAGATAATACCATTGAAGCCATTCCAAAATACCCCATTACAGACTACTTTTCAGATCCACCAATCTATGAGGAGGCCTTGAATGCCACTAAGCAGATAAAGACCACCAAAGCCATGGGCTCCTGACAGAATACCAGCTGAAATTTAAAAGCAACATGGAAAAAAGCCCTCTCACCAACTACACCTTGTTTCAATGAGAGGGCAGTCCTTGGAGAATGTTGAGCATTTCCCCTTCGTGGAAGACATAGACAATGATATTCAACACCAGACAAAATCTGCCAGTACTGCCTTTGGACATCACTAAAATTGTGTCTTTTATGATCATGACATCAGGACCCAAACCAAACTTCTCATCTACTTCGGTATTGTCATACTTACCCTTGTTGTATGGGTGTGAAACTTGGATGACATATTGGAAACACCTGAAAGCTTTGGAACATTACCATTAGCAATGTCTTTGGAAAATCTTCCATACCAACTAGAAGGAAAGAAGAACAAATACGAGTATTCTAGCTCAAGAAAACACCACCAGGATAGAAGCCATGTTTATATGAGTAATGCCTCCAGCCCTATACAGCAAAGTCACCCCCTAATGACTGCCTGGCTCCTGCCTTGCTCACCCCCTCTGGCCTCTCAAGGTCCCACCTCATTGTCTCACCTACACACCTTGGTGTTATAATTGGACAGATAGGCTGTCCCTAGAGGGCAGAAGAGTTTCATTTCAAGTTTTACATACTTGCCTTGGCTGAGACCTCCCCTGGCCTTGGCCCATTTTACTCTGTTGGGCTCCTCTGACCAAAGTCCACGGTCTTGGACCTACATACCTAGGTTCCCAGGCCAGAGATCCAGCCTTGCCCTTCACAGGCTCTGGGCCCCTTGCCTCCAGTCTTTCCCTTTGCAGGTTCTGGGCTTGAGCCCTTTGTCTTTTTCATCTCATATCACAGTACTTTAGCTGATATCAGTGCTCTCCCCTTTTGAAGGTTTTAGGATCAGGGGTGTCCCTGGCACCCTTCTTGGCATGAATGGTGGTGGCAGGAGTGGTGGGAGCATGGCACGATAAGCGGGGGAGCTCCCACAGACATCGTCGGTGCTGTTGGCAGTGCGGGGGGGGTGGCGACCACCCACAGCTGCTGCTGGCCACATCAGTGCCGACAGTGTTGGCAGCGCCTTTATGCAGGGGGTACACTGCCATTCTCAGGGGGTGCACATGCACCCGCGTGCACCCCCTACACGGCGCCCCTGCTTCTCAGTGGTCTCCTCCTCCCCTACAGTCACAATCTAGTCCTCCAGTTCAACTTCAACACAAACAAAAAATACAAGCATCTGCTCCCAAACAAGAGATTAACCCAACCTTAGATCATCATCACACCATGGCAATGAGCTACAACACAAGGGCAAAATATTATTTCTGCTGCCCAGTGGTACAGGAGCTTCTTTGCAGCTCTCCACAGTCTGGAATCCTTCCTCCTTGACCAGTCAGGCCCCACTCCTCCCAGGCATCAGCCACAGTCCTGGTTTAATAAGGTCTCTAACCCCCTCTCTGGGTCACCTGACCCACTACTTCTGCCCCCCTCCTATCAATCACTGGGTGCACTGCGCTGGCCATACCTGGGGTGGGCAGCCATTTTATTGAAGTTCACTCTGTCTTTGTCAGTTCCTCCAAGGGGCTGGAGCCAGCCAGCTTTTCCCTGGCTCCCTCTCTCCTTCAGTGATGCGGTAGGGGCCCCATTACTACTTGGCACTAACTCCATTGGACAGGACATGTCAGAAGGCATAGGTGACTCATAGGAGAGGCATGGGGGGGCACATGCTGGCATCTGTGGGCAGTCCCCACTCACTGCTCACCACTGCCGCTCATCCTGGAGGGCCATCTCCAATGGTGTCCCCCAGGGATTAGTGCTTGGGCCCATACTCTTTAACGTTTTTATCAATGACTTGGATGAGGGAGTGGAAAGCACAATGATTAAGTTTGTGGATAACACCAAGCTGTGGGGAAATGCGGGCACATCTGAGGACAGGGTAAGGATCCAGGATGACCTATGACAAACTGGTCCTATGGGCTGAATGCAATCAGATGAAGTTCAACAGAGACAAGTGCCAGGTGCTTCATATGGGTAGGAAGAACCCTCACCATAATTATACGATGGGTGGTGGTCACTGGCTGACATTGCATCTGAAGGGGACCTGGGACTGACAATCGACCAGAAGATGAATATGAGCCAATAGTGCAATGAAGTCACCAGCAGGGCAAATAAAACTCTGCTGTGCATCAGCCGATGTGTTGTCAGTAGATGCAGAGAGGTGCTGCTCCCCCTCTATTGGGCATTGGTGATGCCAAAGCTGGAGTGCTGTGCCCAGTTCTGGGCACCGCACTTCAAGAAGGATGTGGACAAGTTTGAAAGGGTACAGAGAAAGGCCACCCATATGATTAGGAGTGTGGAGGATAGGCCCCATAGGAAGAGACTCTGGGAACTGGGTTTGTTCAGTCTGAGCAAGAGAAGATTGAGAGGTGACTTGATAGCCACCTACAAATATGTCAGGGGCGAACACCAAGATCTAGGGGAGCAACTCTTCAGAAAGGCACCCCTGGGGAGGACGAGGACCAGTGGGCACAAGCTGGTTGAGGAAAAATTTAGGCTAGACATAAGGAAAAACTTACACACTCCCAGCGGTGGTGGTGCAGTTGCCATCTCTGGAGGTGCTCAAGATGAGGTTGGACAAGCACCTCATTGAACTCGTTTGAACCCACTTACCCCCTGCCCATGGCAGGGGACCAGACTTGAAGATCTTCCTGGTCCCTTCCGGTCCTTCTATTCTATGAGTCTATGATTCTGTTTCACTATGGAGGTGGATAGATGAGAGAGACAAAGGTAAAGAGCTGTGACCCAGCATCACCAGGATCTAATCCTCCTTCCTGGAACTATTTGCCATGTCTAGAGTCAAACATGTGGATCTCAGATCAGCCCCCTCAGTCATCTACAGACTCCATGATGACTTCCCTAGTTAATGGGAGACTATCACTCTCATATCAAGGAACTGCCAGTGATGACTCTGTGACCCAGCACTTCGGTCCTTCTTGAGACAAAACAACCTTTATTGGTCCACAGCAATACAATGGACAGAGTTCTTCTGCCCCAAAGCCCAAGCAGTCTTTGTCAGGAAAAACAGCCCCAACTGTTCTCTCAAGCTTCAGGCTCCTCTGCTCTTGCCCATCTTTCTCTCTCTCCCTCTCTCTCTGTTTTTCAAGATGCTTTCAAGCCTGATCTTGGCATCAGAGAGAGCCATAAGTCTCTTCATGGTCTGAAGCTGGAACCCACTTGGTGCTATGCTGGATCTTCATATGAAACTTAGCCCATTATTCTCTTGATGGCCCATCCCATCCCCAGCTACTAGAGCACTCCTACAAGCTCTTCCAAGCGCAATGAACTTCCTCCTTTCCCTGTGTACAAGCTAGTTAGAAAAACAATGGCACACAACATTATTATAACATGAATACATTTAGACCAGAAATATTACAATGAACCCACAATCTGTCAGTCAGCCAATCAAGAAGATGGAGACTTACACACTGATTTTGGGGATCCTACAGAAATCAGAAATGGTCATACATAATCATTTTAAAATGTACTTCCCTTTAAAATGTGAGCAGCCATCCCAATTAATTTCTCAGCTTGCACAGAAGACGAACATTCCGAATCAAGCTAAATGACTCTTCTTATCAATTTGTATTGCTTATCTTTGCAACTTGATGGGCCATAGCAAAGATGTGAGAGAGTGGAAAACATAAATAGAGAACAAAAAATAGATTTTACATAGCAAGATTTGTTATTCAATTTATGTTTTGAATTATTTATTAGGCACATTGTAGTTTAGTCATTCAACTCAATAAATTAAAATGTCTTAAATCCACTTATTCACCTTGAATTAAATTCAGGAATACCTCCAAATTTAACAGGGAGCCAAATATAAAATGACCCTCCAATAATTATTAGAGAAAGACGGCAGGAGAAAGGGCCTCAGTCAGCTAAACAGGGGTTAGCTGTGGGGGGTTAGCAGTGGAAGAGAAGGCAGAAGGGGAGCAACTGCAGCCTAGGTGCAGCAAGCTGCTCATCAAGCTGGGAGGACACACCTGTGGTGGGTCAGGAGAGCACCTGACCAGGAAGAGAGGGGCTCAGGGTATATAAGCCTGGGTTCCTGAGGCAGAAGGGCAATGCAACCTGGAACTTTGCATGGAAGGGAGCTCCTGCCAGCTCAGGCAGGCAAAGAGTCTGACCCCCTGCCCTGGGCAGGAAGGAGTGCTGGGATCATAATACCCCAGCCAGATATCTATCCAACCTCCTCCTGAAGACCCCCAAAGTAGGGAAGAACACCACCTACCTTGGGAGCCCATTCCAGAGCCTGGCAGCTCTAGCCATAAAGTAATGCCTCCTCATATCAAGCCTGAACCTGCTCTCAATCAATTTGTGGCCGTTATTCCTTGTTATCCCAGGTGGTGCTAGGGGGAACAGAGCCTCACCTATTTTCTGCTGGTCCACCTTGGTGAGTTTATAAAGGCCACCAGATCCCCTCTCAGTCTTCTCTTGTGGAGACTGAATAGATTCAGGCCCTTTAGCCTACCTTCATAGGGCCTGACCTGCTGCCCCCTGACCATGCGAGTGGCCCTCTTCTGAACCCTCTCAAGGTTAGTCACATCCCTGTTGATGTGCGGCGCTCAGAACTGGACGCAGTACTCCAACTGTGGCCTGACCAGCGCCGCATAGAGGGGAAGGATCACCTCCCTGGACCTGCTTGTGATGCATCTGTAGATGCACAACAAGGTGCGGTTAGCATTACTGACTGCTTCCTCGCATTGGTGGCTCATGTCCATTCTGGAGTCAACAATGACTCCAAGATCCCTTTCAGCCACCGGGTTGTTGAGAAGGGTATTCCCCAGCCTATAGGTATGTTTCTTGTTCCTTCTCCCTAGATGCAGTACCTTGCATTTGTCTGCGTTGAATTCCATTCTATTCTCATCTGCCCACCTCTGTAACCTGTCTAGATCTAGCTGAATTCTGTCCCTCCCCTCCAGTGTGCCCACTTCTCCCCACATCTTTCTGTCATCAGCGAATTTGACAGTGTGCTTGCCATGCCCACCTCCAAGTCATTGATAAAGATGTTGAATAGCACAGGCCAGAGGACCAAGCCATGAGGAACTCCACTGCCCACATCCCTCCAGGTTGAAAATGACCTGTCCACCACCACTCTCTGGGTGCGACCATTGAGCCAATATGCCACTCATCTGACTGTGTAGACATCAATGCCACAGTCGCCTAGTTTTTTTATGAGAATGGGGTGAGAAACAGTGTCAAAGACCTTCTTGAAGTCCAGGTAGATGACATCCACCTCAACACCCGTATCCAAGGACTTGATGACCTGGTCATAAAAGGAAATAGGTTAGTTAGGCAGGATCTGCCCACAATAAACCCATGTTGGTTGCCCCTGAGCATTACCTCCCATGCTGGGTCCCCACAGATGTACTCCTTGATAATTTTCCCAAAGGTCTTCCCAAGGACCAAGGTGAGATTAATTGGCTTATAATTACCCAGGTCCTCCTTTCTCCCCTTCTTGTAAATGGGGACCACATTGGCCCTTTTCCAGTCCTCTGGGACCTGGCCAGAGCACCAGGAGCGCTCATACAACCACGCCAGGGGCCCTGCTATGACCTCCAGCAATTCCCTCAGTACCCTCGGATGAAGAGCATCCAGACCTGCTGATTTAAACACCTCCAGCCCCTCCAGAAATTCCCTAACTAGATCGTCCCTGACCCTAGGCATGGCATCATGTCCCTTGAGCCTGTCCATAATCCTAGTGGAAGAGTTGTCCTGGTCCCTGCTCAGAAATATGGAGACAAAGAACTCATTGAAGAGATCAGCTTTTTCCTTTGCTGCAATCACCAGATTACCAAGCCTGTTCTGTAGGGGCCCCATATTACCTGGTGCCTTCTTCTTACTCCCTATGTATTTTAAAAAGGACTTTTTGTTATCCTTAATTCTGGTCGCCAGCCCTAGTTCTGTTTCTGCCTTGGCCTTCCTAACCGCCTCCCCGCAATCACGAGCAACAGAGGTGTAAAACTCCTTGGTGATAGCCCCTTCCTTCCACTGATTGTGGGCCACCTTTTTTGCCCTCAGGCCCTCCTGGA
>NW_005842279.1:1685007-1730890 GCF_000455745.1 Alligator sinensis
TTCCCCCTTTGGTTCGCGTTGGAACTGACTCCCTCTGAGCTTGGAGGATCGTCTCCTTAAGGAACAACCACCCGTCCTGGACTCCCATCTCATTGAGGATCTGAGTCCCCAATGTCTCTCTTACTAATCTCCTTAGCTCATTGAAGTCGGTCCTCCTGAAATCAAGGAGTTTTGCCTTACTGCTTGCTTTTACCACCCTGTGCCAGAAAGTAAATTCCAGTAGACGATGGTCACTAATGCCTAGGTAGTCGAGCACCCGCAGATCCCTCACCAGGTCATTGCCTGTGGCAAAGACCAAATCCTGGAAGGCATTTCCTCTGGTGGGATTGTGTACCTCCTGGGTTAGGTGGAGGTCCTATATGCAGGCTAAAAACCTACCTGAGCGTTCAGACCTGGCTGACTGATCCTCCCAGCAGATGTCTGGGTAGTTTAAGTCACCCATGACAACCACATCCCTTGTCCTTACAGCCTCCATGAGCTGACCTGAAAATTCCAGGTCCAGCTCATCCCCCTGGTGAGGCGGTCTGTAGTAGATGCCCACTATCAAGTCCCTTTCCCCATGACCCCCTTGCATTCTAACCCAGAGCACCTCAGTTTGCCCCTCTTCTGAACCCATCCTGATCATTGAGGATGTGTACTGCTCTTTAACATAGAGCGCTACACCCCCCACCCTTTTTTCCTTACTCTATCCTATCTATACAGCCTATAGCCCTCGATGTCTACTGCCCAGTTGTGGGTAGAATCCCACGGGCTGAGACTCAGGTCAGGTACCCAAGGAGCTCAGGGAGGGCCAATGACTGGAAAATAGGCTTTTGCGATGGCATGGTGACCCAGGGGGAGCTGTGAGTGTTCATTTAAAGCTTTTGGCTCATATTATTTGTTTCAGTTTTACCAAAAAAGCCGTTAGTGATGACAGGGCAGAACAGGAGGCCAAACAGGGGTGCTGGGAGGCGCCCCAGGTCCTGAGCCTTACCCAGGTAGGCCAAAGCCAAGAAGGGAAGAGCAGGATGAGATGGGGGCAGTCTCAAGCTGAGAGGGCCAAGAAACATACCTGAGGGACAGGCCAGGGACTGAGAGGACCAAGGGCCAAACCCAAGAGATGGGTCAAACCTGAGCTGAGAGGTCCAAGGGCCAAACATGGGTGAGATGGACTGAGACTCAGAAGCCAGGTCAGAGGAAGTGGGCCTAAGCCAGCAGCCTACAACAAGAGTAACCAGTGAGCTAAAGCCAAAGGGCTGAGGCTTATATAAGCTGGTTTGTGGATCTAGGGTAATATCTGAGAGGTATGGGTGTGGCCTTAGGAGTGGATAGAGACTACAAATAGTCCATAAGGTGACTGGTGCCCTGAAGCCTGGATGGCCACAATGGAGTGTCCAAGGGGCAAGGTGGAGCTAGACTGGGCTCACTCTGGGACTCCAGGGCAGCCTCCTTTTCACACTAAAGAAAAAGTACATAAAGGTGTGGCAGGCGAGAAGGAAGGGAGGATACCCCAAGGAGCTGGAGAAGGGGCAGAAGTCAAGTGGCCAGTAGGGGAGGCCTCATGGCTGCCCCTAAGGGGCCTGATCCTGCTACATCACATTTATATGAGGCTATACCTGATTTGAATTAAAAGTGAATATACATTGTAAGGGAATTCAGCTAAGAGAATACCTTTCGTTCTCCTTAGATGGAAGTTGTTAAACAGTGCTTTCCCTAAAAGAAGAGAAGCTGGCTCTATTGTGTATAAATAGTGTCTTAAAACAGAAAGATAAATTGTTTATTAACTTCTCTTTTGAGATTACTGAAATCAGTGATCACAGCAGATCATCTCTCAATTGAAAGTTGTCCCATACTTTCTACTGTTATTTCCCAAATACTAAAACATTAATTACAGATTCAGTTAACAATGGTGGCTTTAACTTACTAGAAACAAACACAAGAATAAAACAGAGTAACAATACAGCAAAAAAGGTGCAAAAAAAAGGTTATTGATACATGAGTACCCGGGACAAAAACCTCCATAGAGTGAAAGATGTCAAGTAGCAAGCACACTCATTCAATTGCAGGCAGATTGTGGGAGATAACTCACTCTTCTTTGTCTTGATCATTGGATCTTTCTGAGCTCCCCTCCTGTTTCACAACAGCTGCACAACTATAAGTTAATGGCCTTTCCAGACCATGAATTGTGAAAAGAGCATTAGATAAGAGGGTTCAGATGCAAAGCGCAGGCCCCGAGGAAAGCAAAGGAGCACACAGAGTGTATTTCAGCACTTAGGCTAACTACAGGTGCTCAAGAAGCCTGCTGTGGAGGAGCTGACTTGGAGCCTGCCTGTACAGTTCGAGTCTAGCAGGTAGTGGGTGCTCTTGCATGCCTCCCAGTGTGCCCTGTGGGCTCCCCAGGTTGCCAAAGACTCCCATGCAGAGCTGAATGGCTGAGCCACCCCTAATTGGCAGGTGGGGACATCACATCCACCCACCTGGACCTGATGTGGCAGCAGCTCATCATAACCACAAACCATCAACCAGCTGTCCTTCAGATGCCCACCCAGCACACCCTGCACCCGCCAAGTGTGCTTGTGTGTCCTGAATGCCTCGGTTCTGTGTGTGCATGTGTATCCATCCCGGATGCCTGGGTTGTGTGGTGTGTGTAAGTGTGTGTATATATCCCAGATCTCTGTATTCCCCCTCCCCTGATATTGGTGGCCCTAGCCCTGCACTGTGGCAGGCTGCATGATTCCACAAAGCCCTGGCTTACCAGCTCATCATCCATGTGGACTGGGAGCCCTGCCCAGATAAATAGGGCTGGAGGGTCTCTGGGCTATGGGTCTCCAGCCACAGGCTCCTCTGCCCTTGTGTCCCTAGCACTGTTGCACACAACCCACACTGTCCCCCTTCCCCTCTCTGTCTCCAGTGCCCCCCAGGGACACACACTGAGGTTCAAGGAAATGTAGCCAAGCAAGAGATGTGCCTCATTTATTCAAATGCTGAAGCTGCCAAACTTTTAGTGTGTTTATTAAATAAAAACTGTACAATGTTGCCTGCTCTGGAACTTGGAACCTTTTTCTCAGTTAACATTGAGAGAATGAGGAAAGACCCTGGTTGCATAGGGCGGTTATGACATTGAGGGAGGGAGGGGGGTAGGCAGCTGTGAGGGCTCAGTTTAACAAACATGAAACCTTGGGGCAGCAGGGGAAATGCCACACATGAAACTGCTGCCCCTTGGTTAAATTAAATGTTGCAGCTGCCAACATTTCATGTGTATAATAAAGAAAAACTGTGGAATGTGCCCGCTTCAGAACTTGGACAAGAGCCCAAGGGGCTGTCTATCCTCACAGAGACTGTGTCACTCCACTGCAACAGGCCCAGGGCCTGCAAAGGCCTGGAAGGTGGGCTGAGTCAATGCTGGCCCTGACACTGGGTATCAGGCAACCTGGTCCCCCTCCCCTCCTCAGTGCTGCTTCTCAGAGTGGGCCCCACCAAACACCTTCTTAGCTCCTTGGACCATGGGTCACCAGCTCCCATACACCATATCTCTTGTTCCAGAGCCCCCCTGCATCCCAACATCTTCAATGTGCAGTTTGAAACACTGCCCCACAGCAGTCATCCATGGCCCCCCTCTCCCCCCACATGGGACTCTGTACTTAACAGTGCGCAGAGACTCAAAACAGGCTACACAACTTAAACACACACAGATGTATTCTCTGTACTCTCGGACATTAGACACAGTGACATAAGAAAACAGACCCTAACCACTCACCTGATGTCACGTTTCTGGGCCTGTGGAGAGCCTGGCAGATAAGGGGTGGGGTGAAAGGAGATGAAATGAGCATTTACAGTAATCCAGTCTGAAATGTATTCCTACAGCATTTGATACCAACACCAAATGAGTTTCCCATTGGGCACGACCTTGACAGAGAAGTGTGGGTCAAGCTGAACACACTGAGATCCAGATACAGACACTTCAAAACAACACTACAAGATGAACCTCTTGGACAGCCCCCTGTGTGAATGTGGTGTCCAGCAAACAGCACAGCACTTAATCAAAACCTTCAATCTTCACAAATACCCAAATGGAGTAAATGGAATCCATATACTGAGTGATAATACTAGACAGTGTCTCATAGCTGGCCGGAGAGAACAAGGCTTGGGGGGGCACAGTTGAAAACAGCCTTTGCCATCTCGAGTCACTGAGAGCCTGGGGGCAGGGCTGGCCTGGCACTCAGACAGAGGAGACAAGCTCTGGCCTTGGCTAGACCGCTACCTTGTGAGGGGGGCAGGGAGGGTGAGCAGGGTGCAGCAATGCTCTGTAACATGTTGGTGGAACGCGACCTACCATGAGTTAGAAGGGGATGTGGTACAGATGTTCATTACAGTGCTCTAACCTACAGCACTGAAGTCTGATACCACATCCATCCAGGGTTATCTTAGGGCAGGATCTGCCATTTTTACAGTGCTCTATGGAAGCATTTCCCAACCGGCATGCCACAGCACACTGGTGTGCCATGAGGCATGTCCAGGTGTGCCGCAGCATTTTGGACTGGAGCCACACACACCTGCTGCTGCTGTGGACACAGACAGATGGGGGGCATGGCTCCAGCCAGGTGGGGTGTGTGGCTCCAGCCCAAAATGCCATCCGGCTGGCCGTGCACCACCCCTCCCTGCTAGCCGCATGCCACCTCCCCCCACCTCCCACTCTGCATCCAGTGTGCCGCTATGCTTTTTTTATTTAGGTAAGTGTGCCATGAGGCAAAAAAAGGTTGGGAAATGCTGCTCTGTGGGCCCTGACTGCCTGTTTGGTTACAGCTGCAGAGCACTTTCTGCACACCTACCACACAATAAGTGTAACTTCTGTACCTGGCCTTAGAGCTGTATCTGAGTCCCAGGAAAGAGACAGGAGCCAAAGCAGATGTATCTAGGGAAAAGGCAGCTCTTTCTGAATGCAGAATTTTTCAAGACAGAGTCATCTGTGAGCCCTTCGTAACTATACCTGTTCAAGGGCTGGATTTGAATACATGTTGTAAATAAATGCATTTATCTGAGAAAACACCTGACCACACACTGCCAATTTCTGCTTCAAATGGGCTACTAACCTACAAGACACAAACCTGCCACCACTCAGCCAGTGGCAACAGTAACAAAATAATCCTGTTATAGCAGGGACAGGTTGCTAGTACACAGGCTATGTTGAACCTTGCTTCAAGCTTAAGCCCAGTCATCCTCAGCTGCAACTGCTGTCCTGTGACACCTCTGCATCCAGCACCTTTCAGTCACTGCCATTCCAAAAGCCTATATGCAGCAATCAGAGCAAAATCTTCCACAAAAACTGGCAGTGCCTTATAAGGTATAGCAGGATTTTGCTGTTAATGACCTTAATGTGGCAGAGTTACCTCCTGCCATTTCCTTGCTCAAAAAATTTTGGCTTATCCATGCCACTTCTTATAGCTGGGCAAGAAATGGAATAAGCTCCCTAAATTTTTTTGCAAGATGGATATTCCACAAAATTCCACAGGGTTTGAAACAGACACATTTTCATGTTGGATTTAATCAACATTTTTAATTTTTTACTTGAAATGATATTAAATTGTTGTTCACATTTCCTCCTCAGCAAACCATTTTGATAATGATTTCAAATTTGGCCTGATGGAAGCATCCAGACTACGTCTTAGAACACTCAAAACTCCCTGACTAGGGAATTTAAGCAAGCAGATCTCATTAATTTTACTGGGAGATGTGACTCCTTTTGGCCCTTCTAGCAGAATGAGTGGCATGGGATAGGACAGCAGGCCAGATTCATCTATGTCTCCAATACAGTGTGCATAGGGTCAGGGCCCAATCCAACATGTGCCAAACTAAGCCCCAGTCCTGCACATAAGGTCCTGCAACAGATCAGCCCCCCAGCCCTGTATACTAGGGCTGTGCAAACCTTCAGTCTCTGATTCAATTCGACGGAGATTTGGCAGCCAAATCTGTGAATCTGAATCGAATCAGAGGACCTTTTAATCTCTCCGAATCGAATTGGTACCCTCTGAATCAATTCAGAGAGATTCAGAAAGATTCAGAGATTCAGACATAGACACAGCTTTAAATGTTTTTTCTACATACCTCAAGGTACCAGGCATGGTTCGTGAGTGCTGCAATGCTGGGGCTCATGGAGTGTCCCACAGGAGTGCTGGGGGCTCCCCAGCACACTTGGCAGCAGCCCCAGAAGTGGACCAGAAGCACTTCCGGTCCACTTTCGGGTCTGCAGGGAGCGCACTGGGGGCGGCCCCCGCAGCCCCCAGCTCAGCGACTGGTGCCTCCTGTGTGTGGGGGAGCAGCATTCAGGGTCCCCCTGGGGCCAATCGCCGAGCTGGGAGGTCATGGTGGGGGGCCCCAGCATGCTCCACAGCAGACCTGGAAGTGGACTAGAAGTACTTCTGGTCCACTTCCAGGTCCACCGCCGAGCACGTGCAGGGGTTCCCTGCACTTCTGTAGGACACTCCATGCACTCCAGCATTGCAGCAATCATGAGCCACACCTGGTACCTCGAGGTATATAGAAAAGACTTTTAAAGCTGTGTCTATGTCCGAATCACTGATTCTCTGAATTAGCATTGAATCTTCAGATTCAGATTCAGCCAAATTGAATCAGGGACAGTGATCTGAATCAACAAATTGAATCACTGTCCCTGATTCGGGCCAAATCTGAATCCAAATCGAATAGGGCCTGTTTCACACACCCCTACTATATACAGCAGATTGCACCCCACTGCCCCAGCTGCAGCTCTGCATGCACTGGATCTGACCCCACCACCTTGGTCCCAGCCCTGCATGTGCCAGATTGGGCCCTGCCACCCCAGCCCTGGTCCTGTGTGCCAGATCAGGCCCTGTTGTCCCTGCCCTAGTGCCAGCCCTCATACAATGGTGAGATCCCACATACAAGGCTATGTCATTCAGCCTGTGGGTCTTGGAAATTTGGCAGTGGGAGAACGACGGCTGTGTTAATTTGCCATGGCTTCCCCTGCCAAAATTCTGGACCCTTAGGGAGCCCTGAAAGCTGGGTCACACAGCTCCACAAACCAGATCTTCTGCACGGGCCAGATGTTGAGCACCCCTGCCCTTATTGATTGCAAAACTCTTGTCTCCATGAATTATGTGTCTTAAACTTGATCAGGATGGAATAAGATTGCACTTAGGCACCCAAGTCCACTTAGATATTGAATATAGGGAATGCAGTCTGGCCCAATTGTTTATATATTTGAGATACATGAAACAGATTGAATGAACTCAGCTGAAGTATCCAAAGAAAACAACTGATGCTTCTTAAAATGTCAATAAAACATGATTTTAGGGTTGTTATGAAATATGTACAAAGCAACAAAGAGAAGGGATAGCTGAGCTATCACTTTCAAGCTGTAACAGTGATCCATAGAGGAAAGCTACAGAGCAAGGATTCTGAGGAGCTGAACAGAGCACAAGGCAGGGACAAACATACAATGCTCAGCCTTGAGCTCCTTGTTTCTTTTGCTGTTCTGTATGAGACTCTCTCTCCACAGGAGGCAAAAACCTTTACAGTCAAGAACTGGCATAGAGCAAATTAAGCCTAACTGTTCCTTCATATTTCTTTCCAGGAAGCATTTTCCTGTGCTTCATGCTCAGGAGATCTGGGTTTTATTCTTGACTCTGCACAAATTTCTTCCCTGGCTTTGATCCGGGCCTGTATCTCCATCCCCCATCTATAAAATAAGGAAATAATATTCCTTCGCTTGCCTATTCCAACTGTAAATTCCCCCGGGGCAACAAATGCTTCTTCTTATGTGTTTGTACAGCACCTAGCACACAGCTGCCAAATTTCAGTCACAGTCTCTTAGCACTAAATTCATTATTAATGGTGGTTACTGGATTTTATCTATGTTGTCTATATGCTCAAACTATCATATTTACTTGAATCCAAGATGATGCCCCCACCCCCCCACAATTTAACATAGGGTGTATAGCAAACAAACTGAGTTATGCTAAGTCTTTTTAGCCATAGTCCAGGCCTTCCTGGAACTAAGCAGCAAAATTGAACAGAGCACCTCCTGTTGCTCTGGGAGATGTGAGTGCTGGGATTGGGCACTAGGCGAGCAAGGCACATCAGTTTACCTATAAGGAATGTGCCTGGCACAGTGCCAGGGGATTGGTGCACCATATAAGGAATGCTTTGGCAAGCCAGCCAGGAGCCAGAGATGGATTGACCGTATCAAGTTGGGAACTACAGGCAGTGAGCAAAGGTAATCTCTAGGGCTCTGGGAATTGGGTTAGCTCCCCAGTATGCCCTGATTTCCCTCTTAGCTATCCACACTAGGGTGCTAGAGAGAGCTAATTCTTGATCGGGTTAGTTCCGGGCAAGTAAATAAATAAGCATTATGCCTAATTCTGTTGCCATTCCCCTGTAGTCGATGCCTGTAACACTACAATATTTTTGGAGGAACTTAAAGTTGATAAAAAGGGCCCTTGGCAAACATTGAAATTTGCTGGCTCTGATGAATGGTTAAACTTCTGTTTTTGTTTCAGAGGTTGAAAACTGGGGATTGGACAAATTGGAATGAAAAAGTTACAGAAGTACTGTACAAACAAAGAGACGCTGTGTGTTTGTGTTGCCACCCTGGGGAGACAGGAGCAACCTTGGAATTCTTGTCTGAACAACAAGGAATCCAGAAACTAACACCCCACACCCAGCAGAGGATCTGAGGCCAGTACCACTGAAGGTTGCTGCTGTAACATCTAAAGAAACAGTTTGCCAGGTTGCATTATGGGGAGGAAACTTGTAATAAAACATAGGAATTACTATTAAAGTTCACTTGATACCAAATTGGATGAGGGGCCATGTCAATCCTTGGGGGTCTCTAGTAAAAGGAATCCAAGGTGCAACAGGGTGGAAGGTCCCTCATCTTGGATTTGACTTTGAGGTAACAGCAAGGCAAGCAGCTCCTATGGCTCTGGCTCCAACCCTGACCTGGGGTAGGGGCCAATGCTGCAGCTGTTGCCTGCCCCCAGCCCTGCCTCTGCCCTCCCACAGCCTCTGCTTCCCCACCTGCCCCCTCCCCACAACCACACACATCTTCCCTGCAGCTTTTGCCTCCCCTACATGCTCTCTCCACCCTGGCTTACCCTTGCTGTGGCTCTGTCAGGCTCCGGTCCTGATCCAACTCGAAGTATGGAACATGTGCTTGCTCCAGTCCCAGCCCAGCCCTGCAGCAGTGATGGTAGCAGCTCAGACCACACCCCAGGGCCAGGGCTGCCACACTGCCACCACTGCTCTGGTGCCAGCCTGGGGCTGGAGCAAACATTCTGTGCTCCAGGGCTGGAGCGGGGATGGAGCCTGAGGGAGCTGGATCCAGAACAAGGGGAAGCAGCAGGGGGCAGGGAAGAAATTGGGCAAAGGGAACCTGAGGCTGCAGGGTGGGCAGGCACAGGGGGGCAGAAGGAGTGGGGGGCAGGCACAGGGGGCGAAGTGGTAGGGGTGGACAGGTGGCAGAGGCAAGGTGTGGCAGAAGCAAGGCACAGGGGTCAAGCTGATTGATACCTACCCACTGTCTCCCCGCCCCCGCCAGCTGCTTCCCCCACTGCCTGACCTCCCACCGCCTCCCCTACTGTCTTCCCCCAATCACCTCCCCTCATCTTCCCTCTGCCTTCTCACCATCTGTTCTCTACTGCCTGCCCTCCTACTGTCTCCCCCATGGCCTGCCCCCTTGGCCCTGCTTTCCCTGATGCAGTAGTGAGGGAAACAAATTTTAAATGACCCTCCAATAATTATATTCTAGACATGGAAAATTATAACAAATGTATAAATTATCCATGTATGGAAGCTAATTATTGGAAGGTCATCTTAAATTTAGGGTCATCTTGGATCTGGGTAAATACAGTATGTTTTAGGCTAATCATATTATTAATGACACAGGTGTCTGGAAGTGAATGGCCATTTTGTCAGGCTAAATTAAAACTGATTGAGTCAAAAAACAATGTGGAAATATTAAGTCCAGGGAACAGAGATGGGGCTTTCAGAAAATGAGAGGAATATATGGAGCTAGTTTTGAATATACTGTTAGTATTTTGAACAGTGAGATTTTTTTTTCTTTTTTGGCTTTCACCAAAAAAGCATTGCAATTTTTTTATTTAAGAAAATAAATCTATGAAGTTCACCCCTGAATATGTTTTAACCCCTTTGTAAATGGGTTATCTGGAAACAGCAGGCTCTGAGCACTTAACAAGGTGCCTGTTGACAGAAGCCTCAGGGAACATTTGAAGATAGTTTATTCAATAATTTATTCTTTTCCTTCTAATACCGTGCTGGAGAAAAGTTAAACACTGTCTCTGTTCTAATAATGAAATGAACATCCAAATGTAGTTTTCTTACAGGACAGATTCAATTTACCATGTTCTTCAAAGTAAAATTTTGGCATGGAGACAACAGGAAATAGTAGACTTAGGCAACAAGCCTTGAATGTATAGACAATACATTTGGGGAGATCTTCCCACCAAAATAGGTATACCTAGATGTTCTAGCTCTCCAACGTACTTTTAAATAGGACCACGTACAATTCATAAACAAAATGTCATAGGTATACTTTCCAATCACCTATTCTACATGCTGTCCACATTCTCCAAGCTTTTCTTTCTGCCTGGAAATCCCAAAGTCTAGAAATCGCAAATATTTTTGTGCACGCTGGTTTGTGAAAAATCACCTGCTATCTTTGAACACCACCTTGGTGCTGTGGCTAAGTACAGTGGCAGACATCTTTGGCTCTTTTGGCTTATGTGGTGAAAATGGAGAAGGACCAGCGTATATATTAAAATAAGCACCAGTATATATATTAAAATCCTATGTGAAACATATAATCTTTAGGGCTGTGCAAAGTTTCAGTCCCTGATTCGATTCAGCGGAGATTTGGCCCAATTTGGTGGCCGAATCTCTGAATCTGAATCACAGGACTCTTTAATCTCTCTGAATCGAATCAGAACCCTCTGAATCAATTCATAGAGATTCAGAAAGATTCTGAGATTTGGACATAGACACAGCTTTACATGTTGTTTGTACATACCTCTAGGTAGCAGGTGGTTCATGAGTACTGCGATGCTGGGGCTCATGGAGTTTCCCACAGGAGTGCAGGGGGCTCCCCGCTGCACTCAGCAGCAGACCTGGAAGCAGACCAGAAACACTTCTGGTCCACTTCCGGGTCCACCGGGGAGCGTGCTGGGGGGGCCCCCCCATGCCCTGCCCAGCTCTGCGACTGGTGCCTCCAGTGCGCTCCCCAGCAGACCTGGAAGTGGATCAAAAGTAATTCTGGTCCACTTCCGGGTTTGTCGCCGAGCACGTGGAGGGCCCCCCACACTCCTGTGGGATGCTCCATGTACCCCAACATAGCAGTATTCACAAGCCGCACTGGTACCTCAAGGTATGTAGAAAAAACATTTAAAGCTGTGTCTATGTCCGAATAAGCTGATTCTCTGAATCAGCATCGAATCTTCAGTTTCAGATTTGGCCAAATTGGATCAGGGACTGTGATCCAAATTAATGAATTGAATCATTGTCCCTGATTCAGTCAAAATCCAAATCCAAATCAAATAGGGCCCACTTTGCACACCCGTAATAATCATCTATATCAGAGGTACTCAACCTCCAGCCTGGAGGCCAAATGCAGCCCATGGCACCATAGGTATCCAGCCCTCATTTCCACCAGGTATCCAGCCTGGAATAAATATGGCCACACTCCCCTGCTGCCAAAGTCCCAAACCTTGAGCTCTGCACAGCATATTGAGCCAGGTCATGCCCCCGCTCCCCACCTCCCACCCCAGTGGCTGGACGAGGCTGGGTGACACCCTTGTAATGTGCAAATAGGAGGATATGGATGATATTGCAATGGAATACAGACCTTGGAATCCTTCAATGATCAGCCAATCATAAGTACTGTATGAGAAAAGTAATCAGTTAGGGGTGGGGAAAAATCTCATGCTGTGATGTCTAGATGCTATGGTAACAGCCTTCAAATACCTGAAGCACAATTACAGAGAGGATGGAGATGGGCTTTTCTTTGTGGTACAGGGGACAGGACTAGGAACAATGAACTCAAGCTGCTGCAGAGGAAATTTAGGACACAGACAGAAGTGCAGCTCCCTGCTGTAACTGAGAACGCTTTGCAGGAAGCATTCTGAGTTACAGCTATCCCCCAAAACAAACAGAAGTTCACTGTGGTTCCAGGGGGAAGGGGAATCCAGCTTCTGGCTTCTAGCCTGCTGCCAGTTTCCCCTAGCAACAGCCCCTTCATCCTGCCAGCCCACAGTTTTCAGAATGGGAGGGGGGAAAGGGAGCAGAGGGAGCTCGTTCACGGGGTTCCCCAACCAGTGCTGGAGGGTGGGACAGGTAAACTGGAGACCCCCATCTTGGGGGTCTCTAATACACCTGTCCCACCCTCCAGTGGGGGCTGAAACAAACCCAGACCAAACTCCCTCCACTCCCTTTCTGTCCACCCATTCTGAAAAAAGCCTGGAGGCTGGGAGGCAGTGCAGACACAAGTTACAAAACACATGTTTTGAGATGTCTTCATGTGAACCCTTATGTAATAAGGGTTCAGATGTTTGCCTGATCAGCCATTTTTAAATGGTCTACAGCTATGTACTTGTATTTGCTCATGGCTATAGACCACTTTCTGTGGTCAGATCAAGCAAAGTTGGCACTTCTGTCTGCACCCACAGGTTGGAGATTATGAGGAACTTTCTGACTATGACAGTGATCAAGCATTAGAACAGGCGTCCTAGAGAAGTTGAAGAATCTCCACCTCTTGACATTTTCAAGAGCAGACTGGACAGACATTTAACTGGGATGGTTTAGCCAGGGATGATCCTGCCTTGAGCAGGGAGCTGGACTAGAAGATCTCATGTGGTCCTTTCCACCCCTAATTTCTTAGAATGCTATGATTTTATGACTCTGGAATTGATGCTGGCTGCATCTTTCATCCTACTGGAAAGAGAGAGCGAGAGAGAGAGATGAGAGAGGTATTGTAATGTGCATGCAAGGGTTGATTTGCACAAGCAAACTAAAAGCTGGCATGTAAAAAATCAAGAGCCTGCCTTTTAGTTAAGGAAACATTTCCATAACCACCACCAATGAGTTCTCAACTGTATGTTTGATAAAAACATCAAAAATGGATCTGTTTTGAATTCTTTGAAATGAAAACAACTTGAATATTTTGGAAACATGTTTTTCCTTTTTTTATTTAAAAGTAAAACACAAACAAAAGATCACTTCAAACAAACACTTTAGTCATGGCTTGTAACCTGATTTTGTTTGTTCACTAAATACTCTGATTAGGCTGCTGTTATGTTCTTTCTAGTCATTTGAAGCACTTCTATTTGGTGTCCTGAAAGGTCCCTGGGCAGAGACCTTGGACAGAAAATGAGAGGGCTGATTTTAGGGGAAGAATTATAAAGTTAAGGAAAGATACACGAACCACAGGATTTGGAAAGAAGGAAGAATTATCACTGATTGAACTATTCGTTTCCTGTTTCCTCACTCTTTGCACACCCCTTCTGGGTCACGTGTGAGGTTAACCTGGATGCAGTCATTGTGGATTGGCATTTGTAATGTCCCAGGATTAACCCAGGATTAGCTAACACAGTCTTCTACTTCTGGAATCAGGCTATTGCCAAATGATACATGGAATGCTGGTTAAAAGTCTGCAAATACATAAGCGAGAGGTTGCCAGCACATGAAGCTTAATCTGGCTTAATCTAAATTAACTTTCAAGAATAGACAAGTGCTGAATGTTAGCACTATGCAAAGGTTTGCCTCTCCTTACTGTTAATTTAAAAGTATACTCGTGAAATGCCTGTTACATGCTTCTTCACTATCTGTAACAGAGGTTCTCTTGGGAAACCTTTTCTCAGTGATAGGATCTACTGACTGTAAATGTATACAATTAATCAAATTAACTGCTGTGCATTCACTTTCTCTGAAGTTTGGCAGTCACTTGCAGTTGAGGATAATTGTCTTCCATGATTGTCTTATCTGTGGGTCTGAAGATGGCTGACATGGCTGACTCGGGATCAATAGACTCTGCTGCAACTCGAGCATGTAGTTCTGTGCGGGGTGGATGGCTCCAGATTCTTGATTTGGTCCACAAGATGCAGTTTCTCCTGCTCCCACTTTTCCATCTCCTGTTGTCATCATAAAGTTTCAAAGTACTGAAATCCCTGCAGCAGACTTATTCCATTTGGGACGGTCCTGGGCAATAGTTTCCCATGAGTTGATATCAATGCTGTATTTTTTCAAGTTGGCCTTGAGGACATCCTTGAAGCACTTTCTCTGCCCTCCTCTTGAGCATACACCTTGACTGAGCTGGGAGAACACAACTCAGTTCAGGAGTTGTTGCCAGCTTTGTCCATTTTCAAGGGACCTAGGCAAAGCTAGAAGAGTGCTGCTAAGCAGAAGGCCCAAAGCCTGTTTCTGAGTAATCACAGTGTGAACCTTTGCAGATATGACAACTTACTTGGTCAGCAAGTAAAGGAAACCATCAAACACAATTAACCAAACCACAAGGCCTAAAAGGAGATAAGAAAAGACCATACATTAAATAATCCATATATGCTATATCATAGTTTTGTCTTAAAGTAGTAGTAATGGTGATTGATGTAACCAAATGTATAAGATGTTATTTTGCTATAATAGATATCTTTTTGTTAAAATGCTTAGATAATTAGTAAAAACAAAAACAGCTAATCAGAGAAGACCATAAAATAAGGTAAAGAAGAAACAGGAACAGCATCCCACAATGGGAAAGGAATGGAGATAAGAAACTCTCCTTCTTTCCCAAGGATACAAATGCTAGCTAATTGACACCTACCAAGTCCACAAGAGATCTGGTTCAGTCCAGTTCCAAAAGTCTCAGTGAAACAAAGAAATTTAAATAAAACTAATCAGAGATCATATATTTAAATATTAAAACCAGCCATTAGGTCTGTACAAAGCTTTGGATCACTATTTGGATTTGGAGATGATTCAGATGATTTGGAGGCTGAATCTACAAATCCAAATCAAATCGCTGGAAGTTTTAGGCTTTCCGAATCAATTTCGAAAAGGTTCAGCAATTCGGCCATAACGTATAATGGGAAATCAATGAAATATCTATAACTTTATTGTCTTTTGGAAGATTTAAATTAAATTTGCAAAGATGGTAGCCCCTGCTGAGGTCATGATGTGTACCAAATTTCAAGATGATAGGTATAGGGGTTTCTGAGAACCTGCCCCTCAAAGTCCTGAAAGCAAAACTCATGTCAAGTGCATGTGTTAAGCCACAGGGGGGTGAAAACTGCAGGGGTGCTAGCCCTTACTGAGGCCACAAAGCCTGCTTAGTTTTAAGGAGATAGGTGTACGGGTTTCTGGGAAACTGCACCCCAAATTCTTGAAAGCAAAACTCACATCACGTGTGTGTGCTAAGCCACAGTGGAGTCAAAACTACAGGGACGCTAGCCCCTGCTGAGGCAACAAACCCTGCCAAGTTTCAAGGAGATAGGTGTGGGGGTTTGGGGGAAACTGCATCTCAAGATGTGGACAAGCACAACTCGTGACATAGGTGACACTGTGTGTGTTAAGGCACAGCAGGGTGAAAGCTGCAGGCCTGCTAGCCCCTGCTGCAGCCATGAAGCCTTCTAGCTGTCAAGGAGATAGGTGCAGGAGGAGTCTGGGTTCTGGGGCCCTGCACCTCTAGCTGCTGACAGGCAAAACTCATGATATAGGTGCTTGTGTGACTGTGTCTGTCTTGGGGCACATGGAGGGGGTGGGGGGAGGAAACTACTGCAGGCCTGGCTGCTAAGCTACTGTGTTACCAATCCATCATGATCATGATTCACTCAGGGACCAGCTCAATACACAGTAGCTAACTACTAGATAACAAGTTACACCTACAAGAGTAACAAGAGTAACACCTACAAAACCACAGACTAAGGAGAGGAAAGAATCAATACAGACAATCAACTGCCCCAAGACAGACGGTCAGTTGCACAAGCACCCATGTCACGAGTTTTGCCTGTCAGCAGCTAGAGGTGCAGGGCCCCAGAACCCAGAAGCCCTGCACCGATCTCCTTGACAGCTGGCAGGTTTCATGGCCTCAGCAGGGTCTAGCAGGCCTGCAGCTTTCACCCTGCTGCACTTTAACACACACAGTGTCACCCATGTCACAAGTTTTGCTTGTCCGTAGCTTGAGGTACAGTTTCTCCCAAACTGCTGTACTCATCTCCTTGAAACTTGGCAGACTTTATGGCCTCTGCAGGGGCTTGCATTTCTGCAGTTTTGACCCTGCTGTGGCTTAACACACATGTGACATGAGTTTTGCTTTCAAGAATTTGGGGTGCAGTTTCCCCTGAACCCCTACATCTATCTCCTTGAAACTGCTCTCAGCAGAGGCTACCACCCCTTAAAGTTTCTTCAGAATCAGACAAAAAACATCAAATTTATAGATATTTCATTGATTCCCCATTATACTCTATGGCTGAATCTCCAAATTGACTCTGAAGCTTCGGATCCAATTTGGCCGAATCGAAGCGGAAAACTGATTCAGAGCTCTGAATTGAATAGCTGGCATCTGAATTGGCCAAATCCAAATGCAAACTGAATAGTTTCCTAGTCACACAGGCCTACCAGCCATCTATAAATATTAGGCATATAGACTGGAGGGAAATTTGGAGAACTTGTAGCAGAAAGCCCCCTTTTCCTCTTCCCTGCATTTGCTCTCCCCTCTTTGGATATGTTTCTCTTTTTCTACCTTTTCTTCCTTACTCTCTTTCACTTTAAGATAAGGAATTGTGTTTTAAAATTTGTGTGTGCGCATTTTGTATCTCCCCTTGTAGTTTGGCATTTTTATCTATTTGTGTGCCATGGCATTTGTAGCTTATATTTTATACTCCTCACCTTTCATCTTTCAACTGAATGTATTTAGTTTCATAAGTAAGTTATACATTGTAACAATGTTAACAAGGGCAGGAATCAAACTGTCCTTCCCTGTATCAGGCTGGCCCTGAAAGAGCGAGTGAATCAGTGATTGAATGTGTAACATGGTAGCAGACAGAAATTAAAACCTAGGAAACTCCAGATCAACCAAGGGAAGAATTCAATAGAAGACAATGTAACAACCGGGAAATCTCTAACTGTCACTGATCAAGGGCTAGAAGCCCTGGCCTGAGTTAATTAACGCCGGGGACCAACTTTTGGGCTGAATATCTCCAGATCGACCACTCCCAGAGCCCTATTCAAAATTCATCAACGGACTCCCCAACCTGCACGTACATGCGGTCGACCCCTGGGGCTGACAGATGCCGTCCAGGACCCACCGAGGGGGGGGAAAGGGTCAATGACCCCTGGATTGGGCAAACCTGAAAACTGGGGAGTCACCAAAATCTGCCAAGGACAGATAAAAGGCAGTGAAAAGTGACCCTCAGTGGCACCCTCTTGATCTCCAACTTGACCAGGCCTGTCCAGCCAGAAGGACCAGCTGGCGACCCCCTTCTGGATGATAACACCACGGTGAAAGAAGCCTCGACTGGCCATCGACGGCAGACTCCAGCGCTTGTAGGATAGGTATACCTGACTCTGTAGCTTGCTACTGTGTGTGTGTATGTGTGTGCATATGTGTGTGGGGGGGGGACCAGCCCCAAGGTTTATGATTTAACTCATTACAGTGTTTCAATCCGCCTAATAAACTAGAATTTTAAGGATCCTGAGTTGGACATTTGTAGCCAACAAACTCAGCAAATTCAAGAAGACCTGCTGAAAACCTGCATGCCACCCTCCTCCCACCTCTCGAGTCTCCTCAGCTGTTATAGGTGAGATTTTATGTTGTGCTGTTGTGGGTAGCCAGATAGACTTTGGGATAAATGTTTGTTCTCGTGTTTTAATGTGGAAGCAAATAGAAGGTTGAGCTGTAGACCTGTTTCTGCCTCTTTCATCACTAGCCTACTCAGAAGAGTACCAGTAATCTAGGCAACAGAGTCTGGAGCCAGACATCTGGATGACATGGCTGGCCCCATGAAGTTGACGTTGGATGATCATTGCCTCAATGCTTGTGGTGTTTGCTTGAAGAGGACACTGATGTTGGTGTGACTGTCTTCCCATTGGATTCAAAGGATCTTCCACTGGCAGTGTTGATGGTATTTCTCAAGGAACTTGATGTGTCTCCTGTACATCATCCAGGTCTCAGCTCCATACAGTAAGGTGGGGATAGCAATTGCTTGATAAACCATGAGCTTCGGATCTGATATTGCAATTTTTGAACACCCATTTCCTCAGGTGTCCAAAGGCTACACTTAGACATTTGTTTGAGGCAATGTTGGATTTCTTCATCAATGTCAAACTTCTGTAAGAGATGGCTTCTGAGGTACAGGAAATCCTCAATGTTCTCCAGAGTCTCACTGAGAATCTGAATTACCAGAGCTGGGGATTGCTCATTAAGAGCTTGTTGATGGAGGACCTTAGTCTTCTGAATGTTAATCATCAGACCCATTTTCTTGCATGCCTCGCTAAAGACATCAACAATTGCCTGAAGGCCTGCTTCCAAGGAAGTACACACTACAGCATCATCAGTGTACTGGAGCTTAATGATTGAAGTTGGGGTGGTCTTGGTTTTGGCTCATAGTCGGGTGAGGTTAAACAGCTTACCATCCATTTGGTAGTTTAGCTCCACTCCAACTGGAAGGTTGCTGGTGGTCAGATGTAGCACTGTGGTAAGGAATATGGAGAAGAGTATTGAAGTCATGACACAAACTTGCTTAACTCCCATCTTAACCTTGAAGGGATTTCTGATAGATCTGTTACTGAGAACCACTGCTCGCATACCATCATCGATCAGGCAAAGAATGGTGGTGTATTTCAGTGGTCATCCATATTTCAGAAGGATTCTCCACAGTGCTTCATAATTAACAGAGTCAAAGGCTTTTGTGAGGTTAAAGAAGGCCATGTAGAGAGGCTTATGTTTTTCCTGGCATTTTTCCTGTAACTAGCTAACTGTGAGGATCATGTCAGTTGTGCCTCTTGATGTCTTATACCGACACTAAAATATTGGGAGGAGCTCTTCAGCAAGTGGAAGGAGATGGTTGAGGAGGGTTCTCACAATGATCTTTCCTGTGGTGGACAGCAAGGTAATCCCTCATAGTCTCCACAGTCAGCCTTGTTTCCTTTCTTGAAGATCGTCGTAATCATCCTTGAGGTCATCTGGGATTTCCTCCTCATTCCATTTATTTAAGATATGGGCATGGAGCTGTAATATGAGCTCTTCTCCCCCCATTTGAAGATTTCAGTGAGTATTCCATCAGCTCCAGATGCCTTGTCATTCTTCATCTTCTTGATGGCTTTCCTCACCTCATCAAGGGTTGGAGAGACTCCCAGATCATCTCTAACTGGGCGTTGTAGAATGGAGTTGCAAACACTCTCATCAACTGTCTCAACTGAGAAGGTCTTCAAAATGCCTCTTCTAACAGGCATTGATGGCCCCCCTTTTTTTAATCAGGTCTCTTCCATCCTTAGGTCTCAAGAGGGTTGATCCATGAGTGCTCAGAGTATAGATGGCTTTGGTGGCACTGAAAAAACTGTACATATCATGGATGTCACCGAGATGTTGAATCTGTTTCACCTAGTCTTCCCACCATCTGTTTTTCATATCATGGGTCCTCCTTTGGACCTCTCCCTTGGCTTGCTGGGGATTCAATTTCTTTTGCTTGGAGTTTATGTTGTTCTGCCACGCACTGAAGGCCTTGAGCTTGTGGTCAATCAGCTCTTGGATTTCCCAGTCATTCTCATCAAACCAGTCTTGATGTTTCCTGGTAGAGAATCCAAGTGTCTCTTTACAGGCACTGATGATGATGGTGGACTTCAAGGCAACCCAAGAGCTGCCAACATTCTTCCCTAGTTGTTGACTGGAATTCACCAGTTTTTTGTTGAGGCACTGGAGAAAGAGGTCTCACTTGCTTGGGTCCTTGAGTCCATCAACATTGCTTCTGCTACAGCCATCGTTTGCTGCTGCAGCCATGCCATTTTCTTCAGACAGACCCTGGTTCTCATGGGGAACTTCAATCACACAGACATCTGCTGGGAGGGCAATACAGCAGTGCACAGGCAATACAGGAAGTCTTTGGAGAGTGTTGGAGACAACTTCCTGATGCAAGTGCTGGAGAGACCAACTAGGGGCCATGCTCTTCTTGACCTACTTCTCACAAACAGGCAAGAACTGGTGGAGGATGTAGAAGTGGATGATAACTTGCACATCTGTGACTGAGATGATTGAGTTCAGGATCCTGACAAAAGGAAGAAAGGAGGGTAGCAGAGTATCGACCCTGGACTTAAGGAAAGCAGACTTTGACTCCCCAGGGAACTGATGGCAGGATCCCCTGGAAGGCCAGTGTCCAGGGGGAAAGGAGTCCAGGAGAGCTAGTTGCCTTTTTTTTAAATCTTGCTGAGGGCGCAAGAACAAACTGTTCTGATGTTCAGGAAGAATAGCAAATGTGGCAAGTGACCAGCTTGACTTAGCAGAGAAATCTTTGGTGAGCTTAAACACAAAAAGGAAGCTTACAAGAAGTGGAAACTTGGACAAACAACTTGGGAGGAGAAGAAGAAGATGATTAGGGACAGTCAGTCAGCATGGATTCACCAAGAGCAAGTCATGCCTGACCAACCTGATTGCCTTCTAGGATGAGATAACCCTGTGAATGCAGGGAAAGCAGTGGACATTACATACATTGTCTTTAGCAAGGCTTTTGATACCATCTCCCACAGCATTCTTGCAAGCAGGCTGAGGAAGTATGGATTGGATTAATAGACTGCCTGCTGAAACCCTGCATGCAGATTGGGGGCCCATGTCCCCTGGCAAGAGCTGGGGATTATCAGAGAACTGGGGAATCGAACCGGGAGCTAGAGGTCAATATCAGAGCAGTCTTTCCCCTCTCTTCCCCCTCCCTCTTCTTAGTTTCTGTTTAGCTACAAGCAAGCCCAGCTTCAAAACTTGAAACATTTCAAAACTTTTGTAACATTTCAAGTGCCACTATTTCATTTCAAAATTGTTTCAAAGCCTTTTGTTTCATTTTGATTTTGCTGTTTCGAGCTTGAAACGCATTGAAAGTGCTTTGAAACAAAACATTCATCAAAATTTCACACAGCCCTACCTAAGCAGCAGCTCTGCAAAAAAGGACCTGGGGGTTACAGTGGACAATAAGCTGAATATGAATCAACAGTGTGCCCTATGACCACCCATCAGAGAGAGGCACTATGACCTCCTATTTGCACCTAATGCTTCTTTTGATGCAGCTCCAAAATCAAATTTGACTTTGGATTGACTGCATCACACTGCAGACTCATATTGACTACCTAGGGAAGTTATGGACTCTCCATCACTGGAGGTGTCAAAGAAGAACTCAGACAGCAACTGGTCAGGGAAGATCCAGGCATAGCTATGCCTATATTCTACCATGGGTATTTCCCATGCTTCTGGGCTTTGCTGGTTGCTGTATGGGGCTAGGAGGGTATTCCTCTCCCCCACCCCTATGCTGCTACATGTGTTAGGATTTTCTTTAAGCCCTCTTTAGAAGCCTTGGGTGTTGGCTGAAGCCAAGGCTGGGGATTTTGACTGGGGTGTGCCAGTGCTTCTGCCAGGACTTAAATCTGGAGGTTTTTGGCTAGAGGGTCTTGCTTCTCTATTCAGGGTCAGACCAATAGCCATATTTGGATTTACCAAGAGCAAGTCATGCCTGACCAATTTGACTGCCTTTTATGATGAGATAACTGTCTCTGGATGTGGGGAAAGAAGTAGACGTGATATACCTTGACTTTAGGATGGCTTTTGATATGGTCTCCCACAGCATTCTTGCAAGGAATCTGAGGAATTATGGGTTGGATGAATGGACTGAAAGGCCAATAGAGAGCTAGCTGGATCGTAGGACTCAATGGGTCAAGGTCTAGTTTGTAGCTGATATCAAGTAGAGTGCTCCAGGGCTTGGTTCTGGGGCCCGTTTTGTTCTATATTTTCAGTAACGATCTGGAAAATGGGGTGAATTGTACCCTAAGCAAGTTCATGGATGACACCAAGCTGGGGGGTGTAGTATATACGCCAGAAGGTATGGCTAGGACTCAGAGTTTCCTAGACAAACTGGAGGGTTGAACCAAAAGAAATCTCATGAGGTTTCAACAAGGAGAAGTGCAAAGTCCTGCACTTAGGATAAAATAATCCCATGCACTGCTACAGCCTGGGGACTGACTGGCTAAGTAGCAGGCAGGGCCATCTCTAGGGGGGCGAATTGGGGTGACTGTCCTGGGTCCCATGCTTTGGGGGCCCCCACAGAGCTGGGCTGGCATTGCGTCTGGCCGCTTGGCTCCTCCCACCCCCACCACTGCCATGTCTGGGCCCAACACAGGCTGATTTACCCTGAGCCCTGCACCCTGCTACAACCGTCTCTGGCAGTATATCTGCAGAAAAGGACCTGGGGGTTACAGTGAACAATAAGATGGATGTGAGTCAGCAGTGTGCCATTGTTGCCAAGAAAGCTAAAAGCATACTGGGCTGCATTAGTAGGAGCATTGCCAGCAGATCAATTCTGCACTGGTGAGGCCACATTTGGAGTACTGCGTCCAGTTTTGGGCCCCCTGCTACTATAGAAAGGATGTGCAGAACAGAAGACTCAGGGAGGATTTGAAAGTAGCCTTTAACTACCTGAAGACTGGTTCCAAAGAGGATGGAGCTAGACTGTTCTGAATGGTGGCAGATGACAGAACAAGGAGCAATGATCTCAAGTTGCAGCAAGTGAGGTTTAGGTTGGAGATTAGGAAAAACTCTCTCACTAGGAGTGTGGTAAAGCACTGGAACAGATTACCTAAAGAGATGGTGGAATCTCCATCTCTGGAGGTTTTTAAGACCCAGCTTGACAAAGCCCTAGCTGGAATGATCTAGTTGGAGATGGTCCTGCTTTGAGCAGGGAGTTGGACAGCATGACCTCCTGAAGCCCCTTGCAACCCTAATTTTCTATGATTCTGTGATTGTTTGGGAGCTAGTTTGAGTGACATAACTGAGCAGATGAGTCAGTGATCAGCCAGCAATCATCAGCTCCTAGCAGAGCTCAGGAAATGCAGACATCTTTGCAATCACGGGCACAAACGATCAGGTGCCAATGTTTAGATCACAGTTGTTGTCATGATGACTTGTGCCTGTTTGTCTGGTGGAACAGGAAGTTAGTGATGGTGAGTCCACATTCCATGCATTTGGTCAAGAGGAAGATGCCATTGGAGTTGACCTTTCTTACTCCTAATGGTTATGTTTCAGAGGTTCAAATCCCTTCTGACTCTGGTATTGAAACTGTTGAGAAGAATAAGTCTGTCTCCCTCTGAAATGTCAGAAAATACTTGGTCAAGGTTGGCATATAATTCCTTCTCGGTTTCATCAGAGGCATCAAGGGTCAGAGTATACACACTGATGACAGTGGCATATTGGCTCTCCACCAATTTAAGTTGGAGAGTTATGAGGTGCTTATTAATTCCAATAGGGAACTCACTGAGTTGGTTTATGAGTTCATTCTTGGTGGCATAAACAAATTGGTAAAGCCAGTATTCTCTTTCCTGTTCATCCTTCCAGAAAAAGATATAGCCACCTACATTTTCTTTGAGTTGCCCATCTCCTGCTTTCCAGGTATTGCTCAGTAGAGTGATGTCAATGTTGTGTCACCTAAGTTCTTGAGCTATGATTGTGGTCCAGTGCTCTGGGCGTTCACTATTTAGGATTGTCCACGAGGGTCCTGATGTTCCAGATCCCAAAACTGTTTGTGTTTTCGCTGATTTCAACCACAGTAAAGGTGATCTCACTGGATGCGGTTATCCAGTCAGAAAGAAGGTAGACAGACTGTTTAGGGCACCTTTTCTAGCTCCCTCCCCATGTGGGATGAGCAGAACAGATCCTGAAGAGGGTTGCTCAGTTGCAGTTACAGTTGCTGAATCACACTTGTGCCTCACCCAAGTGCTAGGCCAGGGGTGGGCAAAATGCAGCCCGTGGGCCAGATGCGGCCCACCAGGCCATTCTATCCAGCCCACGGGGCCCCTAAAAAATTTAGAAAATTAACATTTATCTGCCCCTGTGTCATGTGTCCCCTGATGGCTTGACAAAACTCAATAAGCGGCCCTCCACCCAAAATAACTGCCTGCCCCTGTGCTAGGCAATCTTCTTGTAACTGCTGCCTTCATGCCACTTCATGATTAGGAGCTTCCAGATCTCAGAATCCTGCTCCCATTGTCATTAGCTGGTCTCCCAGGGACTTAGAAAATGTGCTGGAAAAGCCATTTTCATGGAAGATGCTTGTGCATGATTTCTTTTATAATGGAGAAACTGCTGCGCATCAGCTACCACATGGTTCTTGACAAAATGGAACCTTAATCCAATGGCATGGAGGCCAAGACAAATGGTGATCTTCTTCTGCTTCAGCCTTTGTCATCCTTCACAGCCACTGAGATTCTAATATCTTCTTCCACCTGCTCTGCAAATAAGGTCTTGCATTCCCATGGCTGGGGTCTGGGCAGGCCTATTATAGTGACACTTTGCACTCACCATGTCACAGCACTGTGAAAAGATATATATGGCTTTTCAGGAGGGAAAACATTGCCATATGCTGTCCCCACCCCATCCTGGAAGTGCTGCCCCTGCTTGGTCCGTGACTGCTTATTCATCAGTGTTATCCCTGCTTATTTTGTATATAACCTTCCCTGAAGGCCATTCCTCTATCCACTAAATGTGAATGTGCTGGGTAGCACTACAGCTGTGCTACTAGTCTGAAGTGGCTGATGAAGACAGTTCAAACAGGAGTTAATTTAGGGAAGTTCTAGGCCCTGCGTTTTTCTCCCTTTACCTTCCTCAACCTTTTGTGTTTCATTTGAATTCAGAAATGCCTTGAATGATTCCTTATTAATATACTTCAAAAAGCAGAACTGGCAGTTAAATTAAGCCTCTTGTAATTCATGGTACTGTTTTATTGGCCTTATTAAAAATGCTGATTCATTTGTAATTAAAATTTGGTTTCCAATAAATTCTCATTTCTTAAACTTGTTTAATAAATTTAACAAAGTAAATGTTCGGGGGGAAAAACAGTTTTTAGAATAAAAGTCCAATCCAGTTTCTACTCAAGAAAATGGCAAGGTTCCAGCATAATTCAATAATAGGGAGAAATGGACCCAAGCAAAGAAACAACATAATGATTGTAGAAGAAATCCCTTAATATATATCCTGGTCAAGATTATTTTAGGGCAGGGGTGGGAAACATGCAGCTGGCAGGCTGGATCCTGCCAGACAACTCATTTGGATCTGGCCTGTAGTTGGGCACTCATCAATTGATTACTTCTGGGCCACAGATGCCCCCATGGTGCTCTGCCTGGATCCAAGCCCCTCCCACTCCCACCAGGGGCAGCCCATACTGTGGTCCCATCTGTGTCCAAGGGCCCCAGCCCCAACTATCATGCAAAGCTTCACAGCTGGACTGCTCCCAGAGTGCCTGCAAGATACCCAGGCCCTGCTCAGCTCCGTTTGCCTCTAGCGGCTCCTCCTCCTCCTCCTGCCCCTGCTGTGCTGCTCCATGCAGCAGGTAGAGTGGGTAAATGGCAGCAGCCATGGGGATACATGCCAGGCACCGGACACCCTGTCAGGCAACAGGGAAGCTGCAGCCAGGCAGCTCCTGGCCCAGGATGCAGGTCTCCAGCTCCCAGCCAACTGGGTGGAAGGCAGCTGGGAGTTGAAGCCCCCTTGTGCTACGGCAAGAGCCACCTGGCTGCAGCTTCCCCACCCCACCAGGCTAGGCATGTGGTGCCCAGCATGTGTCCCCACAGCCATTGCCACTTCCCTATGCTACCTGCTGCCCAGACCACTGCAGGAGGAGGAAAACCCATGGGAGGTGGTGGGAGCTAAGCCATGAGAGGTGGTGGGAGCTGGGTGGCTGCAGCCGAACTAGGAAAAGCCCGAACAGGAAGCTGTGCATGCTGGCTGGGGCCAAGGCTGGGCCAGGGACAGGTACAGGCAGGAGTGCAATGTGGATGGCCCTGGGCAGGAGTGGGTGGGGCTTGGCCCCATGAGGAGCACCACAGGGCAGCCACAAGCTAAATAGTAGAAAGCGGACCACACCTTCACCTGCACTGCCTGAGTGAGCTCTGCTGCACACATCTCTTGTTCCACTTCCCTCTTCCCCTACTCCCCAGCTCCTTGGACCTAGTGTGTGGGCAGCCCCTCCCCCACGCACATATGCATACCCCCCACATCCACACCTCACACACACGTACCCCCATGCACATACCCACACCCTATACTCAAAATACACAAGTAAGACTTTATTGTGAGGTATTATGCTATTGCTTCTATGGACACTACTCAAAAAAATCAAGACAAACATTATTTTAAAATAAAATATGTTATAGTAGATATTTGATTTTTAGTATATGATTTGTTTTTTTATCTATCATTTGTTAAAATCATATCTTCTAAAAGATTTTGTGTGTGCAGCCCTTGACAGCTCACCAAAACTTATTAAGTGGCCCTCCAGCTGAAATAATTGCCCACCCCTGTTCTGAGGGCTGAAGATCTTTCCAAATACTTGAAATATTACATCTCCAGAAAGTTCCCATGCCAAATGATGCATGAATCTCTGGTTAAGTCATCATTAAGTCAACTGGTGGGCACAGACTTAATCTCTGGTTAAGTCCACTGAAGGGCACGGACCTTGTTGAGGTATTAAGGAAATAGATCTAGGAGGTGTTACGAATAGCTAGCTTAGTGAAGACATCTGTATAGTGTAAAGAGAAAACATGAGAAAGCAGTGTTACAAAGTAGCAGGTTGGATAGAGTGCTTGAGTGAGAGATTAAATATTAATGTAACATCATGGCATAACTAATGTATATCAGCAAATGGCATGGTATAGTAGGCACCCATCAATCCTCTGGATCATGGTGTATGCATAAGAGATCTAGTCAGGTGCCTGATGAATCCACTTGTATGGAGGAATGCTGAGACCTTCACACGAAGACCTTCAATGCATAAACCTAAGCAAGAGTATGGAGGGGTAGAGGCTGCCCAAGACCTACCATCCCTTCTTTAGGCCAATGAGACAGAATGCAAAGGCCAGACAGAGTCCAAACATTCAGTATCTTGCTGGCTGTAGCTTCCGCCAGAGTAGCAAATATGAACTGCTGCTGACTACGAAATACCTCAGCAAGTGTGTGTTTCTGTGCAGGTGATGTGCCTTAGCCTTTCTCCAACCAAGGAGTACCCAAAAGGCAGTGGGGACTACGGTTTTGAAGCACCCTATACTCGCCTTACTCTGGAGGTTGTAACACTGTGGTATTTTAGAGGAGCTACCCCATTGCAAGTAGCCCCACCATGTTGCCATTACACCCGCCAGTCAGATGCAGTTTACAGTCATACTCAGAGCCAATGGTATGGTATGGTCGCTCACTAAATTACATGCATTATCAAGGAAAAAGCACAGCATTCTCCCCATCATGAACAGAGCTTTCTACCAAATAAATTGAAGGAAAATCTCCACTACCTGTAGCAATAGTGTGGCTTTTACCATCTCTGGGTTAACTGCAAGTCACATACGCTTGACCAATCCTGACTTTCTATCCAGCAGAGGGGAGTAAAGTCTACATGTCTGGTCATAGACAGAACATTACAGTTGTAGTATGAAATAATTTAACATTTCCCCAGCTTGTAAAGATGATTTCATCTTGTGTGAATATAAGGAGAACACTGCATTCTTCTTCATGTAACACAGGCACTGGAGTAAATACAGGCTCAAGTTATATTTAGCAGTTTTTTAAGACCTAATGAAGTTTGGAAGGAAACCAGTGACGAATGAGAGAACAGACACACCAATAGACCTGCTCCTTATTTGCAAAGAAGTATAAAGGGTTATTACTGCTATTTTTTTCTAACTTGGATATGTATAGAACCAAATGAATGCTCAGTTGACTCACAGTTCAGTCTATGTCCATTCATTTTTTTTCTCCAAACATTTGCCTAACTAGTTTTTGTTCACATGAATATTCAGTAGAAATTTTTATTTGCACACAAATGAGTGGATTCCTGTTATATAATTCACAAAAAATTATAGGTAGTGCTAGGTTAACACTGAATCAGAATACAACTCCATTAGCCAAAGCCTAAAACAGCTTTGAAATAAAAAGTTGAAATATGAAGATGTTGATGGGAAAGACTCATGCATTTCATTTCTATGTTGTCATTTGACTACATTTCCCTATAAGGCTTTTACTTCAATCTTCATCAGATACAAAAATGCAATACATACCACAACTTCAAACACCTCTTTTTGTATCAACAGGGTGATACATCTGACTGTCAAGCAAAACTGCATTTTGGGAAAATCATTCTGCCTTACTGTTACTAAGGTCACTTTTATATGTGACCATGAGTTGGAGGAAAGCAGAATGTAGACACACACACACAAACACATTTTTCTTGATATTATTCTTTGACCAATGCTTTGAAAATGTATTTTCCTTAAGTACTGACCCATATTTCCTTTATATTGTTCTTTCAAGATTACATATATAAATCACATCAACATTCCTGTTTTTTAAAGATCAATGCCAAGAAAATACATTACACTATTTGGTACTGATTTCTAAAAGTATATAGATTTCATCATATTTGCAAACCCCAAAACAAAGAATAGAAATAAGTGTTACTGGTATCTAAATACAATGTATTTAGGAGGAATTGCTGATGTTCACTGGATATTTTTCACTCTCGCTGAAGAAAAGCTGAATGAAGGAAAACTACCCTAGTTATAACTTTGAAACCAAGGTTTCACCATTTATAACAGAGCATCAAGCTTCAGTCCTACTTTGTACATTTGAGGTCAATTTATCTGGTCAATAGATAGTGGTAGTGGCCCTTCCAAAAGCAAAAGGTTAGAGAGACTATATTTCAGCATGCTCCCAGGGAAGCGCCAGATAAATTGACTTAGGCAGCAGTTAGGATATCTTCATTTTGCTCTTGAGTTTCTGTGTCTAATCTAGCACAAACTAAGTATTACCAGATTTGTTTCCAATGAGAGCCAAGAGAATTGACAGATATTGTGATGCAAAGACATCATAAAAGAGGGGATGTTTTGAATTCTGGGAAATTCTGACTTCACCCTTGCAGTCCCAGGTGAAGGACACTCATTTGCTCTGTGGGGTTGTGCCTCTGCAATCCAGTCACATGGAGCAATAGCAAAAGGGAATAACTGCAGAAACTATGGAGATTTTAGTTGCTTGAATCTAAGGCCAGATCCTAGGCCAACTCTGAAAAGCATTTACACAGCTCTCAAGTGTCTAAACTCTAATCCACCCTGCACAACAGCTGCCAAACTCTCTAGATGCCTTACACACCTCTGGTTTGGCCTTATGAGCCTGCTCAGAATTGCTCCAGCAAGTTATCGACCTTCCCATGTGCTCTCTCCTGGTCCTGATCTTCCTGAGAAGCATATAAATTCTGCATTAATCCCCAAAATTTTAATTGCTAAGAAAACATGCCTAGCAATTATTTGACAAGTGTAGAGTCTGCTCATTTTTATCCCAACAACTTACTGGTTAAGGCACCTGTCCAGGAAATAGGAGACTAATATTTTAGACCCCTTTCCAGGAAAGTGCCCTAATCACTAGACATTGGAAAGGCAGGGCAATGAATACTCTCCATCCCTACTGTTGAAGCTGGGCCTCTGGGCAACCCAGAAGGGAAGAGTCATAGGTCCAGAAGGAAAGTAAGCAAAAGGAAATATGAGTCTGTACCCCAGTGACTTGGAAGATAGCCTGGGAGAGTGTGAAAGGAGAAGACTTTCAAAACATAAAAAGCTGCCTATGTCCATAATGCTCCTGGGCACAAACAATCACACTGGTAGGGGTTTGGATGGAGCCTTCCTGGAGGGCATGTTATTCCATAATTGTCCACTGACTGGAATAGCATGGTTACCTCTTTGAAACACCTCATCCTGGTCACTGTCAAAGTCTGTAGGGGGCCAAGATCCAGTATGGCAGGTCCTATGTCCCTTTTTTAGCATGGGTCTGCTTATCAGTCCAGTTTGTTTTCCCTATGTTTTAAGTAACAATAAAAAACCAACAACTAGACCTCCATCACTATGAAACAACCCTTCAGCCACTCACCTCTCAGCAAGCACTGGTGTAGGGTTTTACTTCAGCATAGGCACAATTTACTGTCTGCAGCAGCTTCTTTTGCCGCTATACAATACAAGTTACTTTGTGCTAAGAAATCAAAAGAATTTCAAAATTTCTGGGGATAGAACTAGGAAATGTGTGAGAAGTGCAAAAAATGTCTATATCAGGGAAAAGGATAAACGTCACACAAATACTTCTTTTGCCAATTCAGCAAAGAGCGAACATTCACCATGTTTGCTTTATGCGTGAAACATTTCACAAAAGAGATCAAAGCACATAATGCATTTTAGTAATAGTAGGACTTTACACTGAAATGATCCTTACTATGGACAGTTCTTAGCAGCAGCTGCACAAACCAAACCAAACCAAACAGAATTACAGACCAAGGGAAATAAAATGAATTTTTCACACTTTTGAAAATCAATCACAGCTATAATAACTTACATGTGCAAAATGCTTTTCATTCCAAAATATATTCAGACTTGGAAAAAAAGTAGGAGCAGCAGAAACAGCATGCCACGGACCAACTAAAGCCACCAACTTGGTGGCTGCCTATAAGTATATAAGGGGGGGGTGCATCAAGATCTGGGAGAACGGTTGTTCACCAGGGCTCCCCAAGGGATAACAAGGTCTAATGGCCACAGACTTCTAGAAGGCTTCTAGAAGGATTCAGACTTGATATAAGGAAAAACTTCTTTACAATCTGAGTATCCAAGGTCTGGAACAGATTCCCCGCAGAGGTGGTGCAAGCATCTACTCTGAACTCATTCAAAAGACATTTGGATGTTTATCTTGCTGGGATCATCTGATCCCTGCTGACTTCCTGCCTCTGGCAGGGGGGCTGGACTCGATGATCTTGCAAGGTCCCTTCCAGCCCCTAATGTCTATGAAATCTATTAAATCTATTGTTAAACACAGGAAAAGACAAATGTTTGTCACCAATTGTGAGAAGATTTACAATATGGCTACTTAACCTATGTTCAGAACTAAAAATTCAAGTGTAGTGTAAATACATCCTAAATGACTTGCCTAAGATCATATAGGAAGTTTATAGCAGTTAAGAATTAAACCAAGATCTCTAGAGGCTTAGACCATTTGCCTACCAGCCTAATATAATGTCATCTGGCCTTTATCTCTGTTTTCACACCTGCTGGCTCTGCCATAGAATCTTAGAATCATCCATTCTCATAGAGATTAGCCAGAATGGGTTCCAGTTCATAGGCCTGTCTTGATTCCTATTTATTTGCTTAGACAGGGTATGAAAACCTCATTATTTCATTAGTGAAAATTCCTGTCTCCTAGCATCTGTCCTTTATTGCATATAGAAAAGAGTGCATTTAAAAATATTAATCTTATGAAAAGGTCAAAGATCTTAAGTTTAAAAAAGTCACACAGTAACATTAACAAGGGAATAACACGTGGGAAGTGGCTGCACTGTAGAACATATGTTCATTCCAAAGAGATTTTCCAGCTGGTGCCAATAGCTCTCCAGCTGATCCCATACTAGTCACAGCACCAGATGTATCAGTTCCAGGCAGAGAGGAAGCTCTAATAGAGAGTTTGCTACAATTATTTATCTCTGCAAATGGCACTGAAATTATTAAGAATCTGTGGCTGTTCTTTGGATACAGTGGGAACACAGATGTAAGACCCTTTGGCTGCTTTTGTCCAGAAACTTTGTTTTTGGCAATGTTAAGAATTTGTACTGCTGAGAGTAATCAAATAGGATTGAACAGATGAGTCTAATCCAAAACTTCCTCTGCACTTTAAGCTAATGCTAATGCCTGCATAAAACATGAGTCCATTCATAAAGGCTATTGATTTTTTTATATTACCATAGATTATTGTTCAGCTAGACCTGTTTTGCTAAACCAGTCATGCATCTTTCTTCTCATCTAGTACTGGAAAATGCTTGTAATTAAGCTGCAGAAGAAATCTGTCAAGTGATTGTTTTAATAGATTTTTTTCCAGATGGACCTAAGCATGATCATAAACACACCTTGGCCAAGATTGGTATTTAATTAATGGAAATATAGATCTCCTGTGCCGGAAGAAACACTTACCAGTGGTTTCATATCAAGGAACTCCCCTGATCCTCTTTCCCAAAACTGTTTATGTATATGTAGCATTGAATAGGAAAGTCTCCAGAGGAAATTATGTGATATTCTATGACCAGATATTTGAATATTTACTGCTACAAAGGGATACTCTGTAGATTACCATACCACTTAGGGTAAAATAATACCATTTAGGCTACAATTCACATAAGTGTCTACTGGAAAGAAACCTAGGTGGGAGGCTACTGAGCCAGAGAGAGCCAGTCACTCTCTCTAGGCTATGGAGCCACATTAGTGATAATGAAGGAAAGATTTCGTGGTGTGCATGTGGGATGCTTGCTGACATGGTGGAACTGTGGCTTGGTTGAGGATGAAGAGAGCAGCCATCCAATGAGAAATGTTTTACATATTCTTCCCACATGTAACTACGTGTTTATACCAAGAGATGGTATATATCTTCCAGATGAACCTTTATGGTTAGTTACACTGGTTTAACTAATATTTTTAACCCACATTTGGGTGCCAGCTACATTCAGTAAGGGCATTGGGTCCAATTATCACTTGTGGAAGCTGGTGTCCGCTCCTATGAAAGAATAAATTACAACTGGAATTCATCCAGTTGCTGCACAACTCCAGGATGGAGGAGGCCAGACCCTCAGCATGCGAATACTGTCATACCTCAGCTGGAGACTATTAATAGAGTTACAGTTTGTACCAGCTGAGTGTTTGGCCAGGGAGCATAAAACTAACTTAAACTGTCCACACCACTCTTCTCCTGTCTGAAGGTGAAGAACAGAAGGAAATGAGAATCAGAACCACTGTGCAGCAGAGCAGTGGCGTAGGGATGAGGCCAGGGACCAGGGTATGGGGAAGCAGCCACTTATGGATGCTGCTGATCCATAGATGCAATAGTGAGGCTGCTGCAGCAGCAGCCAGGATTTTTCTGTACCCACCCTCCCCACCCCAGTCAGTACCCACAGCATTTGCCCCAGTTGCCCTGTTACACCACCACAGCAGAACTATTACAACACACGAAATATATGTATGCTGCTAGATGTGTTTGTTAGAGAAGGCAAAGTTAAAGAACTTTACAGTGCACTTAAAGCTCTAAGGAACAAGGGAACAATCATAAATGCCGCATGCCCCAGCAGTGTTGGTGGCGGGAGCATGGCAGCAGTAAGCATGGAGCTCCCCTAGGCACTGTCAGCGGTGGGGTGTGTGGGTGGCGAGCGCCAATCGGTAGTTGGCAACCACCCACAGATGCCGCCAGCAGCATCAGTGGTGGCCAGTGGTGATCACGGACTGCCTGCAGACACAGTACAGTACGTTCATATACAAGGAAACCTCATTAAATACACTACCTATCATTAAACTGCTGGCAAAAGCAGTATGTGCTCAGTCATGGAACTCAGCTACAAAGTTGATTAAGTGCAGCTAACACTGGGAGTGTCTACATTAGATGTTTACTGTGGAGTTGCCTAATTAGCTCCACAGTAAATGTCTTGGCATCTACACATGCAGCTCTATTAGGCCACATTAAACTAATTAACTCCACAGCAGGGTAGGACTTGTAAATACAAGCACTATCCTGCTGCAGAGTTTTTCATGCACAGTAGTGTATGTGTAGACACCACCCCAGCTGGCTGGGGCATGAGGGTGCTTCAGTGCAGGAGCTGCCTGCCCACTAGCCCTATACTGGAGTATACTTGTACCCCACCCAGTCCCTCCAAATCATGCTGAGCCGGGTTGGAGCAGCCCAGGGCTGGCAGGTTGACCCCTCAGGGCCCCTGCTGGCCAGGGCTGCTCTGACCTGGCTCAACGTGCTGCAGTCCTGGGCACAAATGGAAATTTTGACAAGCGCGCAGGGTAGGGTACGTCAAGGGATCGTGCGGCGATGGGGAGAGAGTCTTGGTAGCTGATCAAACTACCGGTCAGCTCCGAGACACGTGCAGTTTGTTAGGCTCTACCACGTGGCTCAGAGTTCTCCACGAGATGGATGCGGAGTCCCCCTGAATGAGGACCTCCCCGGCGATCTACGACTTGGGCGGAAACTGCTCAAGCCTCTTATACGGCTAGCGAGCCAATTGCTAGCCGCCACATAGGAATAATTTAGAAACAGTCAATAATGGGACACAAATTTGCATGCGAGCGGCGGGAACTCCTTTGCACCGGGGTTTTTCTCTCTGCAGCTGAGAATTGCACCTTGCAAAGAAAGCTCCATGTGACAGGAAATAATTCTGCAGTGCCGAAGCACACACAAAATCATTGGGTCATGACATCCCTAAGCTTTTTTTTTTTTTTTGGTGGAAATTTTTTGTGTTTTCAGCCAAATCTTCTGGATCAATTCTGAATCCGTGAGTCAGTCAAGAACCGTAAGTGGCCCTACAATGGACAAATATTCTTCACCCCACCTGGGGCATCAGCTGTTTCCAAATCCTTTGGCAGGCATCCTATGTGTAGGCCCAAGCCCAGAGGCTTGGGCTTCAGATGACCCCAAGTTTCGCTTGCTCTCAGCCATACGGCTGCAGGAGCAAGCTAGGGAAGAGTCTTTCATTTCTATAAAGTGGGCATAAAACTACATTACCTCTGCAGGTACTACACAATGCCAGGAAAATAGCTATCCCTGGGTATAACTAGGACACTGCCCTGATGGTCACAATATTCCCCCTGCCAGATTAATACTGCAGCTCATGCAAATAAAATGCATGGTAGTACCCACTGCACTCAGTCCCCCTCAGCACCAACTCTTTTTCAAGTCATGATGAACAAGCCACTACACTAAATATATATTTGACTTCCTCTTCCCTCCCGTAGCTGAACTGCATCTTTCTTTCCCTTTCTAATGATTCTTGTTTCTTCACCAGCCTTAAATGCCTGGCAAATATCACTAACCAGGCCTCAAGCAGTTTATCCAGAATTCTTCTGTAACCCCCTCTCTTAGCCTGGTGCATATGAGTAGTGTGACCCCACCCTCCATGGCATGAAGCTGGACCAGGTTGCCCTGTGCCTCATCTACATATCAATTTTTGGAGGTTCCCAGGTCTCGTGACAAGAAAATTCAGTTCCAGTCATGAGTGAAGGGCTAATTAGCACATCCCTTTATCAAGGGTAACTGGAGTATGCACACATATTGAGCAGTGCTGAGCTATGGGGCCACCATGGCTTGAAACACTGTTGACTCTGCTGGAGCCTAGCCCAATAAACTATATGGTAAATCATGAGTATTTGGCTTTGGAGTAATATCATGCAAGTGTGTACTATATATAAGTAAATACATTTTTTCTTTGATTCTATGAAGTACAGAAGTGCTGCTTAAAAATGTGTTTATGGAATGTGTGATGCAGTTTCCAAAAATGTAAAATGCATCAATTCTGGATGAACTAAATCTATGGGTACCCATAGTAATCTGTCTACATGCAAATTACTACAGGTATGTTGATTTCAAAGTCAGTGTTTTCAAATTTTCCCCTCACTTCCATGTGCTCAGGCAGAGCAGAGTCTGATCATTAACAGGGAAGAAGGGGCTACAAGGGAAAAAAGTTAGGGAGGCAGAGAGCAAGGGGGCCACCTGACTCTTCCAGACTTCTTTTTCTTGCTGTAGCAATGGGCAGGGGACAAATTCAAGGCAAACCTCCAATAATTAGATTCTATAACTGGAAAATTGTAACAAATGTATTAATTTTCCATATATAGAATCTAATGATTGTGGGGTTAGAATCTAATTATTTAGGTTGTCCTTTATGTGAGTAAATATGTAAGTAAAAAGAAAATCTGTATGCCAGTTGACTAGCTGACCTGTAACAAGAACTGGCTATTGTGCAACATTCATGTGAAAGTGATTTTCATTACTGATTTATGCATAAACCCCTGCACAGATTACACACAATACACAAGACTCACAGAACATGTATCTGTAACTATACATATCCTTTTTTTCTAATATTCATTCAACATCTCTTTTTTAAACTGCTACAGTGAAATTACAGCCATCACCAAATGGCACAAGCCGTCTGGTTTCAGACATCTTCACACTTAGCATATTTCAAAGAATTCTAAATCTACATATCTGCAGGAAAATATACTGGGGGGGGTTGAAATTTCAGGGTCAGGTGAGTACAGCTAATCCGAGCACACCAAGGGTGGTCTGATCCAGAGGCTCTTCACGTTCACAGAAGTTCTTCTACTGACCAGCAGAATTTGTATTCAGTTCACATTGCAGACTGCTGATTTAGCATTTACTTTCACACCTCAGTTCTGACCCATAATCTGCCTTGTTATTCTAGTTCTGGATAAAGCAGTGAAAAAAAAGTCACAGAAGAAGTAGAAGCACAACAGAAGTGATCATTTTTGTGACCAGTGTCATTTCTCTAAGACTTCAAACTGGTCCTTTTTCCAGGCTTGTTTTTCAGTAAGTTTTCAATTTTAAAGTAGGAAAAATGGCATAACGTCATAAGTTTGCATGGCATAATTATATTTTCTGGGTGAAGCCATGAGAAAATGCAAAGCTCTAGGGACGTAAACAGTAGGGCTGTGCGAAACAGCACCATTCTGTTTTGACTTGTGTTTTGACATTTCGACAGAACACTGTTTCATTTCGAATTTTGTTTTGATTTGAAACCGCTTTTCCATTTCGTTTCGTCAAAACAGTTTCACTGTTTCAACGCTATTTCGACATTTCAACCATGGGCTATAATGGGGAAGCTCAAAACAGCCTATAACGTTGTCATTTCTGGCCTGATTTGGATGAAACTTGCAGAAATGGTAGCCCCTCCTGAGGGCATGAAGCCTGCCAAGTTTCAAGGAGATAGATAAAGGGGTTTCAGGGAACTGCACCTCAAAGTCTTCAAAGCAAAAAACTCATGTCACGTGTATGTGTTAAGCCACAGTGGGGTCAAAACTGCAGGACTGCTAGCCCCTGCTGAGGCCACAAAGCCTGCCAGCTGTCGAGGAGATTGGTGCAGGGCTTCTGGGTTCTGGGGCCCTTCACCCCTGGCTGCTGACCGGCAAAACTCATGACATGGGTGACACTACGTGTGTGTTATGGCGCAGCAAGGTGAAAACTGCAGGCCTGCTAGCCCCTGCTGAGGCCACAAAGCCTGCCAGCTGTCGAGGAGATTGGTGCAGGGCTTCTGGGTTCTGGGGCCCTTCACACCTGGCTGCTGACAGGCAAAACTCATGACATGGGTGGGTGACACTGCATGTGTGTTAAGGTTCGCCCTCACTCAACTGACACCAAGGCAGAAAGCAGGGCAGTTCAAACAATGCTGCCTTCTTTGCAGTTTTTCCATCCCTCCCTCAGAGCACTGAGATTGGAAGAGACCTCAGGAAATGATGACAGTCACTGGACAGCTACACAGTCAATAATGAGAGCACTGCTTCCCCCCCCCCTCCCCCAGCTTCTGCCCTCTTCCTCCTCCCTCTCCTTACTTTCGTTTCTGTTTCCCTCCAGGCAAGCCCAGCTTGAGCTTCGAAACTCAAAACATTTCGGAAATTTCAAAATGTTTTGACTTGCCTTGTTTCGTTTAGAGACTGTTTCGAAGCTCTCTGTTTCATTTCAATTTTGCTGTTTCAAGCTTGAAACGAGTCAAAACAGCGTTGAAATGAAACTGCCAGCGAAATTTTGCTCAGCCCTAATCAACAGTCAATAAACGGAACACAAAATGAGCAGAACCTACTTGGCATGCCGAATTGTGAGGGCTTATGTGATATAAAAACAACAACAACAAGCAGAGATAAGGATAAGAGCATTTCATTCATTTTCATTCATGACTTGTAGCAGAATTTAAGCCATTCTTAGAGGCAAAAAAGCCAGCTTGCTAACACACTGTGCAATTTGTCTTCCACTTCAACTTTAGTTTCATTGCTATTATTGCCTTTAATAACTTCCAGATATCTAGGGCTACCTGGATGTGGTGGAGATGTGTTGGCAGGTTTTGCATTTCTTGAAATTTCTTGAAATGCAAAACCTGCCAACACATCTCCACCACCCCCACAATTACTACACCCCACAACAGAGCCATCAGCATCCCTGGATCTTACAGCTGCACCTCCAGAAATGTAATATATCTCATCCAATGCACCAAATACCCTGATGGAAAATACGTAGGAGAGACCAAACAACAACTGCGCACCAGAAGGAATGCACACTGGAAATCTATCAAAGACAGGAATACCCAATTACCTGTGGGAGCACATTTCTCACAAGAAAACCACTCTCTCTCCAATCTCTCAGTCCAGATCCTCAAAGGAAACTTACAAAACACTTCCCAGAGACGAGCCTATGAACTCCACTTCATCAACCTCCTGGATACTAAAAATCAAGGACTAAATATAGACATTGGATTTATGACACATTATAACCTGCCTGACATCTGACTTCCCAGGTATCTCCACTTTCATCCCCCTTCTCTCTCTTCCCCCCTTCCCCAGCCTGTTTCTCACACATTGACTCCTCAATCTACATTTTCACTGACTGCCGGTCTTGTATGCATACCAGCCCAGCCTCTGGCTTCTTTACTTTTCATTCCATCCAGAAAGAGCACACACCAACTGCAGAAACATCCTTAGCCTGACAAAGGGTTTTTGAACCCAAAAGCTTGCTTAATAATTGTTTTCCAACTATTTAAGTTGGTCTAATAAAAGATATCAGATTCACCCAAAGAACCTTGTCAGTAAAATCTTTTGCAATAATATCTTTCCCTGTACCATGTTGTCATTAGCAAAAATAAGACTCAAAGCACAGACCTGGAAAAATCACTTAAACTTATCTGGTATATAAATATAGCTGAACACCTGATCTCAGCATTGACATGGGTTCTTAAAACTGATTAATGTAATGCCAGCCATAAGTTGTACTTATATTTGCTACTAAGAACATTTTGTAAGAACAAGACTTGCCTTTTTCCTTCAACTGCTAATATTTGATATAACTCTATAGACTTCAAGGAATCTCTTAATAGTGTTAATTATTTTGCTTTCTGAAAGAATTTGACATTAGCCACAATGGAAGACAGCATAATATCTTGCTAAGTGTTCCAGAATGTAGACACGGATGGGCTAGTTGGACTTGTCTTTTAACAGCACACGAAGCAGAGCTGGTATAACTATCATCCTCTAACAGGCAGACTAATACTGAGACTCCAGATAGCCCGCATGTGTGTGTGTGTGTGTGTGTGTGCATGCGTGCACACGTGCATGTATGCATGCATACACACACTTTAAAACTTCACAGTTTTTAAGAATTAATTCTTCCTTTATTCCTCCTTGATTTTGCTTCTTGGGCATACCCCTCTCCTCTCAGCAGCTCATGTGACATAATTTCCTATGAAATAGTGATATCTCACACCCCAGGGACTTGTTAATCATACAGCTGTAATCTGAGCACCTTCTAGTCCAAACATTTTTTCTCCTCTCACATCCTATTCTGGGCAGTAGCAAGGTAATAGCTTTGACTAAAATGTTGCAGCCCTTGTAGCCATGACAAGATAGTGATCTTATTGCTACAAAGAATGGACTGGAAGGGAGAGGGGAATGCTCAATGATTCTGCTTAATGCGCAAACAGCAGAGCCAGCAGGGGAGAGCTTACATCTCTGTCAGTCAGGTTTTGCCATGAGGAAGGGGGTTAGCGGTTCTATTTTTAAAGTAAAAATTCACTGGGGAAAAAAAGGAGAGGAATTCTGATAAAAATAAACGTATTGGAAGTGGGCCTTGAGGCCCATGAGCCAAAAAATGGAAATAAAATAGAGAAGCTTTGCATGTCACCTGTATATCCAGTGTTTAATTGCTTGTTTCCTTTCTTTTACTAGGAGCTTTTATTAATTAGCATCATTATAATTTTTGTTCTTCTTAACAAGGTGTAGATGAACCCAGAGAACATGCAGTTGAGACACACTTCCCATACCTGAATCTTCCAAGTGCCCTACTCTTCTTCTCCTTTTATAAGAGCTCCTTCTCTCACCTCCCCAAATTTACAGAGTTTTCAGATTAAAATACACATGCATCCAGACACAAAAAACCTGCCAAAGGACTGGGTGCTCCTGGGGCCCATGCTGCCTAGCATAGCCCCGGACTCCTTCCTGGATAATGTACAGCCCTACACCCAACAAAAATCCACTGCTTCAGAGACAGAGGCAAACCTTATAAACTTATGTCTATGCTTGGCAGAGTGGGAAAACTGCAGTTTTTCAGTGGTCAAATGCACCAGTCCTACTGAAAGGAAAGGGATCCAGTGCACAGCATTATACTGAAAGTCAAGAAATCAGAGTTGTGCCTCAGATTTCCTGGCATCCCTGAGTCAGCTGTTTCACTTTTCTGGACCTCAATTCCAAACCCCTCCTCCTGCAAGCAAACCACAGAAAAGGATACAAGTTCTGATCTCTACTTGAAAAGCAGAGTCTCTCCCCTCTGCCTCTCTCCTGCCATCATAGCGGGACTTCTGTAGCATGCTGAAATGGACAGGACCTATTTAGGGCACAGTGGGCATGACTACACATGCAATTAATGTACAGTAATAAACTCCAGAGCTTATTGCTCCAAAGTTTATTCATGCACAGTACACGGAACCCAGTCAGAACAGCCTAGGCTGGCAAGGGACCCAGAGGGATCAGCCTGACAGCCCAGAATTGCTCCAATAGGGCTTCACATACTGCAAAGCAGCTGGCTGGGGCACTAGGGTGCTTCAGCACAGGCACTGCCTGCTGGCTAGCCCTGCACTGAAGCACCCTGTGCCCCAGCCAGCCAGGGCAGTGTCTACACGTGCACTGCAGCTCACAAAAGAACTCTGCAGCAGGTTAGGACTTGTATTTACAAGTCCTAACATGCTGTGGAGTTTATTAGTTTCATGCACCCTAGTAGGGGTGCACATATAGATACTGAAACATTTACTGCACAGTTAATTAGTCAACTGCACAGTAAACATCTCATATAGATGTGTCCAGCACATCCACACATGTAATTAGTGCATATGAATAGACTGCAGAACTTATTGCTCTGGAATATTTTGTTCCTGGGTGCACTGTTTGAATGTTCTCGTGGGAGCAATTAACTAAGGAGCAATCAGCCCTGGAGTTTATTCATGAGTAGCATATGGAACCCAGTTGGAGTAGCACTGTCTGGCAGGGGGGCCCGGGAGTCATCCTGCCAGCCCACCAGCCTGGGGCTGCTCCAACTGAGCTCAATGTGCTGCAGAGCGGTTGCCTGGGGGACAAGGATGCTTCAGTGCTGGGCTAACTGGCAGGCAGCCCCTACACTAAAGCACCCTCATGCCTCAGCCAGACAGGTCATCATGTACAAGTGCACTGCGGCACATAAAAAAAACTCCACAGCAGAGTAGTACTTGTATTTACAAGTACTACCTTGCTATGGACTTTATTAGTTTCCTGTGCCATAATAGGAATGGGTATGTAGACATTGAGACATTTACTGTGGAGCTAATTAGTCAGCTCTGCAGTAAATGTCTCATGTAGACATGCCCAGTTTGGTGCAAGAGTTAAGAAGCTAGGTGGCTGCTTTACTTAATTTGAATCATAAGATGTAAGTGCCAGATACTCAAAGGCATTTAGATGCTTAAAAATGCAAACAAGTGCCTAGTGGAATTTTCAAAAAACTAAGGGACATAACTCTCCTTGGCTGCCATTAGGCATTTTTGAAAATCTAACAAGGCATCTATCTGCATATTTAGGCACCTTTGAAAATGTAGACATAAATGCAGCAGTTATGATACATAAAAGACCTGATGGCGGATAACAGATATAAACACGTGCTTGTGTCTGCTCATTACAGGAATTACACTGTATTTGAAAACGCTGATTCAATGCTTTTTAAATGCTGCAATACAGAATGCAGCTATTCATGATATATAAGTAAAGAATGATCCTATCAATGAAACAAATTAGCCTCTCATGATTCAATGAGCTGTTTTAAAATAGCCAAGATATTAAAGGTGACTCAACAAACTCAATAACATCTTTCTTTCTGTAATATTTTATCCAGAAGGATTAAATAAAGTTTTTTCAATAAAGTTTAGTGATTTGCTAGATTCCCCAAACAGCCCCAGCACTTGCCACACAGATTGTTGCCATTCAATAATGCATCCAAAATAATTTCATAGAAGGAATATTAATTTAATTCATCAGAATCCCCTGCAAATGCTATGCTAACTCGGTGAACTGGCCAGCTTACCATGTCGCTTGATCTAAATTTCACTCAGTTGTTATGGCTATGGTTTGTCAAAAGATACCACCTTGAACACGTACCATTACACATCACATACTGAAAATACCACAGAAAATGGCCTTTTGATTGACTCAGTTGATGATGACACGCATATTTTTTAACATTCTCAGTAAGTGAAATTGCATCACGTGATGATATTAATAAGGACTTCTACTATTCATCTTAACCAGCTTCAGTCAGGCTAAGTAGACTTTGGCAAGTTGCCCAACACTCTTGAGAACAAACACATTAAATGAAAAACTCTGCTAAAATGTACACAAATAGAAGAGGATGATAATTCTTTAGAAAGATACAAATGATAAAAATGTTGGCGATGAAGCTAAAAACACAGAACTCATTTTGTGTCAACAAAGTCTCAAGATGGAAGACTGCGCCAGAAGATGTTACCCAGTTCTGAGATAGATCACAGTCAATATTTAGCTCTGTTCTTAGACTGTAAACTATTTAAGGTAGAGACTATCTTTCTGTTTTAGCTTTATATAGTGGCTAACCCAATAGGGTCCTGGCCCATGACTGGGGCACATAGGTGTTACTGGAATACAAATTCTAAATGCCTGTTTCCATATGCTACCAGAGGTGCCAGATATTTGAAAGACACCACAAATTTCCTCAGGAAACTAGACTTCATTGAAAAACAATCTTCTAGCAAACACCCTATTTAGCCACCAGGGATGTACACCAACATCCCACATGAGACAGGATTAGAAGCCATAAGAAACATTATCTCCAGCAATGGCACTGTCTCTCCATTAAACTCTCCTGTTCTCTCCTCATGCACACTGCATAGCTATTTCAGAGTTGAAGATTTCATATGCCCTGAAACAGTTAGTCGCTAAAGTGCCACTATGCCCTACCTTCTGCAACAATTGCACAGCAGTAATACCTATGCACCATGCTGACTCCTACCAGCTTGGGAGGCGGCCTGTCAGCTTTAGTTATTTTTTCTTATTATCCATACATCATACCCTGAGTGTCAGTGCTTGTTTGGATACAAAATATTTACAGTATAAAAGTTCTGTCAAACTATAGTGATTTTGAAACATTCCAGCTTAACCTTGAAGGGTGACATTCCTCGCTAGTGGGCAGAACAAGCACAGTTGTCAGTGGCAGTATAAGCTTCCCCACATAGCTTCAAGGATGCTTTGTCACCCTGCAAACTTGGAATGGGCTGGGAGGAGGGAAATGATTAGCTTCCATTGCCCCCATTCAGAACATTCATTCACAGCAGTCCCCAACAACAGTGCCCCAGTAGGAATGCTCAGACACACACATTATTTGGCATATAGCAGAAGTGGAATTACATAAGATTTCCACAAATGGTTGTCTCGAAAGGGGAAAAAAATGCCTATTGCTGACAAAGCATAGGATGCCCCAGGGTTAAAAAGTCAGCACCAGGAGTGGGTACACATTTTAAGGTAGACTCTGCTGGCCCAGGACATGGCAACACTGAGAAGCTGAGCTGTTTCAATGCTGCCCTCCAGAAGACTCTACCAGTTAAACTCCTGTGAGTACAAGTGAGAGCTGCCTTCCTTAACATCCAGTATACAGACCCTAGGACACAGAAGCCTCTCCTGCTGGGCAATTTACATTTCATTGTGCCAGTAGGAATGAATCACTCCCTCTCACTTGAGTTTATATTATAAATGTGCAGCTCAGTATTTTTTCTTGAAAGTGTTCATACTTTAGGGAGCAGTGACCCATCTTTAGCTGCCATCTTGACCAAATACAGCAGGTTTCTATGTGACCTGTCACATATTATCACTGTGATCACCCTTTACTACTGAAAGATCCAAGTCCCCATGGAAGCTAAAGGTGGCAAGGCAAGTTTCCATATGTGACAATGTGAAAACTGGGATACTAGACCCCCTGCACCCCAAGTCAGTGGCACTGCTGCAGGCAGAGGTGGGGGGCGGGGCAGGGTGAGGCAGCGTGGTGCACCTCTGGTGTTACTATTCAGGCAGCTGAGGGTGTCAATGGCCCATTAATGATCCATTATTCTTTACTTCACAGATTCCCCTTTTTAATGGTCGTTCCACTAATCAAGCTGACCTATTTTAGGTCAATTTTGCTGTCTGCTAGGGCTTCCTGTTTTACAGGTTGTGGCACTCTGCCGCCATGCTGGACCGTGCCTGGGACGCTCATTTCAATTTTCACCTGCCAGCCAGGACCAGCCTCCAAAGTCTAGGACTGTACCAGCCAAACTGGGACATATGGTCATCCTACATATGCTAAAAAATTCTGGTGTTTCTTCTAGAGGAGAAAGTTACCTTGCTAACTGTAGAAAGTGGTTGTCCTTGACAATAGAATGTAAGGTGGGCTATAACATGACTAAAGACTAGACTGGCTTGGTTAGTGATCATGAGGTACACGGGGGATTTTTAAATTTCAAACTTTCCTAGATGTTCTTTTAATAAATAATGCGACTAAGATGGCAAATTGGCCCTTCAGACACAGATTTGCTATGATGGGTTTCTTAAAAAAAATCAAAACTCTTGGTCCAGACCTTGTCCCCTAAAATGCACTGTCAGGAAACCAGGCGGCATTTCTCAAGGTCAGGAGAAAATAGATAATACATCACACACCACTCACCCCAACCAAGCACAGCTATTAGGCTTCCCACTCCCTAGACTACCTCCTCCTCCCCTTCCCTCTCATCAAATCCTTAGATTTACTGTAGTCTTTGGAACGGTTTTGTGGCCAAGGACAAAGGAATTTAGAATTCATTTAGCTTAGCTAAAAAAATCTTCATTCCTGTAGGTGTGCGCAGAGGCCCTGACACAGGAGTCCCCTGTGGTTCAGTGGCAGAATCCTTGTCTACCATACAGGAGACCCCAGGAGATTCCCAGACACTTACAGAACTACAGCCATGGAGGCACCAAACATCTGGACTCAGCCTGGTCTCTGGATTCTGTCTCAGTGGCCTAAAGGGAGGATGGAAGGTCTGGGCAGCCTCCACTCCTCCAAAAAATTCCTGCTCAGGCATATGCATTAACATGCATACACCAAAATTCCTGCCCAGGCATATGGTCCTCATGCATACACCAATGATCCAGGAAGATTGATGATTGCCACCAGAGGTCCTGGCTCAAAGCTGACCAAAAAGACAATGGCAAGATTACTACTGATGTCAGTGGGCTCTGAGTGATGCTGTTACAACCAGCTTCTAATATGTTTGTATTCTGGTTTGGTAGCACATCAGTTCCCAAGGAAATGCCTGGGGGCTGATCCTCAGCCAGTCTATAGAGTCAAGAGAGTTTGCACCAGCTAAAAATCTGGTCCATGGATTTACATGGGACTACTTGTCAAGTAAAAGACTATGGAATGTGAATATGTGTATCAGAACCTGAACAGTTAGAGTTCATGCTGGATACACATTTTTCAAATGCTCACAAGCCTGTCAGACCAAAACCAGTCCAGTGTTTT
>NW_005842279.1:1730900-1732798 GCF_000455745.1 Alligator sinensis
CTTCAGAGAGAGCTATTTTCATGCCACTTTGCAAATCTCTTGCCTCTGTCACTGTTACAGAATGAGGAAAGTATGTTTTTTCTCACTGTCCTCTCACTCAAAACATAACTGCATCATATTTGATCAAATTTTCCACAATAATTCACCTGTAGGCAGAGACTATGCATGGAAAATTGCATTCCCAAAGGTGAACATCTCAAAGAAAGTTATGGGCAAATGAAAACAAAGGGATTGAATGGAAACTGTTTTGACCTCAACTGCAGAGATCACTCCAAGGAGCCCACTGCAGCAATTATCTGTCCTAGGTTAACAGAAATTCTTTTTACATGACTTACACTGATTTATAAAATCCCTTAGAAAAGGATGGCTTGTAGATTATATTTTTATGACAAGCATATATGTTTTATTATACATCATAAAACATTTATACAGATGACACATTACTAAAGTAGAGCTGTCAGATGTTTATTTTTGCAGTCACTGGAAATAATGTTATTAAACTCTCCACAGGCAACTTCTGAATGAAATAAAAATAAATCCCAGATCACAGTTAAATTACTAAAGTCAGAATAATTGCTGCTAAAGCATTGGGTGATCAATCCTTGTCTCAGCTGCTTTTGGATTCTGAATATTAACAAGGAAGATAGAACATAGTATTCACAGATTCACAGGAAGATAGAACATAGTATTTACAGATTCATTTAGGGCTGGAAGGGACCTTGTGAGATCATTGGGTCCAACCCCACCCCTGCTCTGGGTAGGAAAGACTGCTGGGGGTCAAATAACCCCAGAAAGGTGTGTGTCCAGTCTCCTTTTGAAGATCTCCAGGGTAGGTGCCTGCACCACCCATGCTGGGAGTCTATTCCAGAGTCCGGTCACATGAACCGTGGCTACCTTCCACCAGGTCGACACAGATCTGTGTATTAGTACTCTCTGGGTCCGATATTGCAGCCAGTTTCCCACCCATCTGACCATTGAATTGTTGAGCCCATAGTCCCCTAGATTTACCTTGAGAGCCTCATGGGACACCAAGTCGAAGGCCTTCCTAAAGTCCAAGTAAATGACCTCCACCTCATCTCCTTTATCCAGGTTATGGGTAACCTGGTCATAGAAGGAGATGAGGTTAGTCAGACACGGCCTACTGTGGGAGGGGTCCCTACTCTACGTGGCCCTCTGCTCACATAATGGGTGGCTTAGGGATCTCTGGAGCTTGCGTATTTAGGGTATTACAGCTGAAGTTATGGTAGGGTTCTTTTTACTCTAGTTTATCCACCCAATCTCGTCTGCCATGACTTGGTGTAATAAAGAAAAAAGGAGGAAGGCTAGCTACCCTACTCGGCTATTATCCTTTCTTCTAGCTAAGGTTTTTTGGATTCTTCTACTGCAGATCCCTTCTAATAGGCTCAATAACCTGGATGCTACTGGCTGGGTACAGACAGGTCACTCTTTGCTTAGCATAGATGTGTGTTTGAGAGGGCTGCAGGGCTCCAAGCGTCTTTCTGCACAAGTGCTCTTGCCTGAAGTACCTTCACTCACAGTTTTGATGTCTTCTTCTGATAGAAGGCTCAGCGTTGTGATGGTTGGTCATTTCTGGGTCCCATCAATCGCCTCTCTTGAATCCTTTGCTCCAGGTAAGTATGGAGACTCCTCCAAGTCTCAAAGTGAGAAAGCTCCTTGCTCTCATCCCTTTACCCCTCTCGGGGTGGTGTTTACTATTCTTCTTTTAGGATAAAAGTTTTTCTCCATGGAGTTCCCTCCATGTCTGCCTGTCTGTCTCTTTCTCACTTTCATTTTCATCTCCTCCCCTTCTGGTTGCTGTGGGGCGCAGTTTTTGAGTATTTCCTGTCCCACACCCAGCCAGCTGGAACTGGCAGGAACTAATAAACTGGGGCATTCCT
>NW_005842279.1:1732808-1740629 GCF_000455745.1 Alligator sinensis
TGCTTTCTGCACGTCCTGCTCCTTTCCTCCTGTCGGGTTCTTCAGTAAGTACTTGTGCTTGGGGCATCTGCCCCAGCACTTATTATTCTCTTTGGGGGTTCTTCTTACTTCTTCATCTGGGCTGGCAGCGTGATCTTCACTGACACACCTACCCTTGACAAAACAGTGCTGGCTGTCATTCAGAATTTTGCCTTCTACTAGCTTAACGCATATGGACTCCTTGAGAAATTTTTCAAGGATTTTTCCTGGGATTGAGGTCAGGCTGATCAGCCTATAGTTCCCTGGGTCCCCTCTCCTCCCCTTCTTGAAGATGGGCACAACATTAGACCTCTCCTGAGCACCACGAGTTCTCAAAAATGTTCACCAGTGGTCCTGTGATGACTTCTGCTAGTTCATTCAGCATTCTCAGATGGAGTTCATCCAGTCCTGCTGACTTATATATCCATTATCCTGCCCCTCTAGCTGTTCCTTCACCAGCTCTACATTAATTTTTGGTAGGTGACCATCCCTACTGTGACTATTTTGCATCATATTTGCATTTGGCAAACTATCACTCTTAGACTGGTGGAATACAGATGCAAAGTACTCGTTCAGGAGTTCAGTTTTCTCCTTGATGTCGGTGATCAGATGTCCAAATGCATTGAGCAGAGGTGCCACGTTTCCACTGGTTTTCCTCCTGTTACCTACATACCTATAGAAGGACTTCTTATTGTTCTTGATTTCAGTTGCTAACCTGAATTCAGTCACCACCTTTATTTTCTAGTCTGCTCCCTACAGATGTGGGTCGATCTTATGCAGTTCTCCTTGGGGCCAATTCCTAGCTTCCATCATTGGTAAGCCTCCCTTTTCTTTTTTAGAAGATTTGTGATTTCCTTATTGAGCCAAGATGGCCTCCCAGCCCTTGTGACACCTTTTTTGCATACAGGTTTGGACAAGTTCTGTGCACCAAGAATCATATCCTTGAGGAACAACAACTCTTCATCCACATTCTTTCCCTGTGGTCCATGATCTCACTAAAGCCCTTAGCTTATTGAAGTCAGCTTTTTGAAAGTCAAGAATTTGTACCTTACTAACAGATTGCCCAGCCCTACAATGGACAGTAAAAGTGATAGTGTCACGGTCACTGTCACCTAGGTTACCCTCTATCCTCAGATCACTCACCAGGTCATCCCCCTTGGCCAAAACTAAATCTAGGAGGGCATTTCCTCTGGTCAGCCCATCTACTTCCTGAGATAGGTAGAGCTCCTCAATACAAGTCAGGGAGCTATGCAACTGATCAGATATGGACAAGTGTTCTTCCCAGGAGATGTCTGGGTTGTTAAAGTCACCCATGACCATATCCCATACTCTTGCAGACTCTTCCAGTTCTCTGGAGAATTCCAAATCTAGCTTCTCATCTTGATTCAGAAGCTCCTCATCTTGACAGAGGATACAGAAAAGACTGAAGTACTCAGTACCTTTTTCACCTCAGTCTCCACAGGCATGGTCAACTCCCAGACTACTGCACCTGGCAGCACAGTTTGGGGAGAAGATGAGCAGTGAACTGTGGCAGAAGAACAGGTTAAGGGCTATTTAGAAAAGCTGGACATATATAAGTCCATGGAGCTGGATAGGATGTACCTGAGTGTGCTGAGGAAGTTGGCTGATGTGATTGCAGAACCACTGGCTGTCATCTTTGAAAACTCATGGTGATCAGGAGTGGTCTCAGATGATTGGAAAAGGGCAAATATAGTGCCCATATTTAAGAAAGGAGCAGGTCCTCAAGAAATCCATTTCTAAGTACTTGGAGAAGAAGGTGATTAGGAACACTCAGCATATATTCATGCCAGACCAACCTGATTGCCTTCTATGATGAGGTGACTGGCTCTGTGGATATGGGGAGACCAGTGGATCCTTGATTTTAGCAAGGTTTTTGATATGGTCTCCCACAACATTCTCGCAGGCACGCTAAGGAATTACGGGTTGGGTAAATGGACTGTAAGGTGGATAGGAAACTGGCTGGATCATCAAGCTCATAGGATAGTAGTCAATGGTTCAAAGTCTGGTTGGTATTTTATCAAGTGGAATGTCCCAGGGGTCAGTCCTTGGGCAGGTTTTATTCAAAATCTTTATCAATGACTTAGAAGATGGTATAGAGTGCACCCTCAACATGTTTGGAAATGACACCAAGCTAGGGGGAGTAGTAGATATGCTAGAGGGAAGGGTTAGAAGAGAGACCTAGACAAATTGGAGGATTGGACCAAAAGAAATCTCATGAGGTTCAATAAGGACAAGTGCAAAGTCCTGCACTTAGGACAGAACAATCTCATGCACAGGTATAGGTTGGGAACTGACTGGCTAAGCAGCAGCTCTACAGCAGAGGACCTGGGGGTTACAGTGGACAATAAGCTGAATATGGCCAACAGTGTGCCCTTGTTGCCAAGAAGGCTAACAGAATACTGGGCTGCATTGGTAGGAGTGTTGCCAGCAGATTGAGGGAAGTGATTGTTCCCCTCTATTCAGCACTCGTGAGGCCGCATCTGTAATACTGTGTCCAGTCTTGGACTCCCCACTACAGAAAAGATAGGAACAAATTGGAGAGAGTCCAGCAGAAGACAATGAAAATAGCTAGGGGGCTGGGGCATATGACCTCTGAAGAGAAGCTGAGGGAACTGGGCTTATTTAGTCTAGAGAAGAGAAGACTAAGAGGGGATTTAATAGCAGCCTTCAACTACCTGAAGGGTGGTTCCAAAGAGGATGGAGCTACACTGTTCTCAGTGGTGATTGATGGCAAAACAAGAAGCAATGGTCTCAAGTCATAGCAAGGGAATTTTAGGCTAGATATTAGGAAGAACGTTCTCACTAGAAGGGTAGTAAAACACTAACAGGTTACCCAGAGAAGCTGTAGAATCTCCAGCTAGATAAAGCCTTGGGTGGGATGATCTAGTTGAGTATGGTCCTGCTTTGAGCAGGGGGTTGGACTAGATGACCTCCTGAGGTCCCTTCCAACCCTCATTTTCTATGATTCTATGAAAGCTGAGGAGAGACAACTAAGAACAACTTCCCACATATTTTTGCCAAAAAAGTGATAGGATTTACAGGAGATTGCTCTCAGCTGACCTTAGGGATTGCAATGGAACATAGGAGAGAAGGCAATCCCTTAAATATGTTTCTGTCTTGAAGGGTATGAACTCAGCTACTAGAGTTTTATCCTCAGATTAAATGCTTGGCACCCCTCCTGCCTTTGTGGGCAGCCAAAACTGAAAGGCTGGGCTAGCTTGTGTGTTCTACTACCTCTTCCTTTTCATTTCTGTTGCTAGGAGGAAATGATGGTCCTTAATAAGGGATTATTGATTTTACCTTGTCTCCTTCTTATGGTGGCTCTGGTTTCCCTGTGGGTGGGCTATAAGAGGTTTGCTATCTTTGGAAATACTTTTCTGGGGCTCATCTTTGAAGGCCTTTTATCATACTGGTGTTTTCCCATCAACCTTTTTTCTCTGCCCACCCTTGTCCTCCATGCTGATGCCTTGGCTGACAGGTTTTTCTGACTGTGCTGGGCAAAAGGAGGAGCCAGCTCCATTGGGGTGGAGAAAAGTCAAGCTGATGAGATCTGTATTGCAGAGGACATGCAGGAATGGGACAGCCTCATGGACTCCTTACTGGCAGTTGCCTTCCTACTTGTAGGAGGAAGGTGTTGGTAGGTTAAGGCAGGGCTTTCATCTCCATTCTGGAGGCTCCAGGGGTCAGGAGACTGGCTTCCCTTGCCCATCTGCAAGCCTTACTAGTGGCTTCAGCTGTTCTCCCGCCACATCTATTGAGGGCATGGGGGAAGAGTGCCTTCTTTTCCCACTCTTGGAGTGAGGGGCAGCTGCAGCTTTTAGTTTTATTCTTTGTAAATTGCTAGGAAGCAGCATTGACAATGTGCTAGCAGGCTGTATAGATGGAATGAGGAGGATGGTGAACAGTCAAATTAAAGGACCACTGTCCCTTGGGCCCTGTGTAAGTGAGGAAAACAAAGAGCCCATAAATTAAGGTAGCCAGAAATCTGAATTCTTTTATTTTCACCTGCAGCTGAATGCAAGGTTGTTACTTTAATTTATATACAGGGAGCCTAATTTTCCTTCCCTTGTGCATAATACGGCCATTTACACCTGTGCACTGTGGGTATAAAAGGCTGGTTCTCTCTTGGCATTCAGGCCCTGCTTCTGAAATTTTGGCCCATGAATTGGGAATGGGCTGATGTTTGCAACAAAGAGGTAGTATCCTACAGTGCAAAAGGAATTTATCACTTTACAGTCTCTGGGCTTAACTGATCTCTCAGATGCTAGTGTTAATGTATAGTGAGACAGCAACTTAGCACTTGTGTGAATATGATCAGGATCAGGTCATCTAAGTACAAATTTTACTGAAACATTAGAGGGGGACAAATATTTGGCCATAAAGCTGTCAAGGAGGAAGCATTTGAGAATTATCTTGTAGCCTATAAAATTGAAATACAAAGCATAAACATCCACCTGCCCAGTGAAAAACATTAGACATCCGTTACTGAAAATGATGGGACCATAAAGCTGTAAGCATGCAAGCTTGGAGCCATGAAAACATCTGCTCCCTGATCCCCAGTGAGGAAAAGTGGGAATTGTCATTGGTCAACTAGTGGAGTTGCCTGTATAGGTGGCCATTTAGAAAGGATTAAGAAGGCGAAGAAAAGACTACCGTCAGTGGAAAATATAATTTATAAACCATGAACACACACCTGGCTTTTGTATAGCCCTTTCTACCAGGAGCTCTCAAAGAACTTTACAAATGGGGTCAGATTCATTATTCCCATCCACAATAGCATAAGTCCTGTGGCCCGAGGCCCTAAAAGCAAGTTGCTCGCTACTGACAGGGGTGAGGAGAACAGCCTAGTGATGCTGGATGACTGGGGAGGAGGAGGGCCTCCAAAAGAGAGGGAGCCACCTGCCACCATAATAGAGCAGGCCAGACCTCATTTGCATGCCAGTGCTGGGGGCATTTTGGTTAAAATACAGTTTTGAATTTGGAGGGTGGAAGGGTGTAATCAACCCCATTGCACTGCTGGAGGATGAAGAACAAGGAAACTTGACCAGCTGTACCCAGAGCAAGGAATTTGCCCTAACAGGACTGCAGACTAAGGCAGATGAGGAGGGAAGCCTGGGCTTTTTCTCAGGCTTGGCTCCACTGTGTTGAAGACTCTGACAAATTCTAGGATTTGTATCGGTGACAGACAGAGGCATCTCTGAGGCTTCAGAATAGGTTAACATTGCTTTGAGGCTTTGAGCTCTGCTGAGATTGGATGAGCTGAATGCACTGTCACAGCTTGGCTGAGGGAAGGTCTCCTTACCTGCTCTATGGCTGTAATCAATTGAACTGGGAGAGGTATACCAGTCCCTGGAGCAGGTTGACCCTCAATTTCCATTTATTAAGGATTCTGACTGAAAGCCATGCTCCCAAAAACAACATAACAGACATACAACCATAATATAAATTTAAACAAAAATAACAGAAATGCAAATATAGTAATAAAATAGCCCATTATAAAAGCATTATTCCTACTCCTAGAATTACCATAACCAAGTACAAATATGGTGATAAATCAGATCATGAATCTATAAAAATGTTGTGCATAGGTCCACAATTAAGACAGTAAAAAACAAATATAATGATAAAGCTTATCAGTCATATCAACAGTAAAGGATATTTAGCTCTGATCGCTTCAGCTTTGTAAGCAAAAATTGCAAGACAGTTTACTAAATATGGATCTGTTTGCTGGAGAAGCCATATTAATTTCTCTATATTTGAGAAGTATGTCAATTTCTGCAAGAATGGTGATAAATACTTTCTGCTTATGTCGTTATATACAGGATATTCTAAGACATAATGAAGTGTCTTCCAAAGCTCCTAGACAGGCTGGGCAACATCTTTTAGCCCTTGGAATGGAAAGTCTACATACAGCCAAAACAGCTGTGGGCAGCTGTTTAGTCCTGAGTCTAGTCAAAGAGGTTCACCATTTATTGTTGAGATCCAGCTGTAAGTACCTTTCTCCCCCTCAACCTAACTTCCAAAGAATATATAGAAGGATGATTCAAGTAGCCCTGGCCACTGCAAAATCGTTCTGCCTAGCAATATCTTAAATCCTCTGGAAAACCCAGACCTTTTCTATGGGGGAGAAGAGTCCATTGTCTTTGTCATAATATTCCATCCCAGAAAATGCAAGAGTGCAAAAAAGAAAAGTTAGTCAGGGACATTGAAGAGAAGGGGGATTATTTATGTCTTCTGTATAGCACAATTTGAGCAAGCGAGATGGTAGAGGAGGCAGGATTTTAAACCAGAATCCCACCATTCTAATAATATTAGTTGAAATGGAATCTAATCCTGTCTCTAATCTCAAGAAAGTGTTGAAGGAGGAAGACCTGGAAGAGCCCTGAGAAACTTATTCTGAGGTATGTCTACATCATTACTGGTGGCATAGCCACATACTTCAGCACCATACAGGAGCTAAGATGTGCCTTTGGCTTTATATGCTGATATGGGAGCTTGGGCTAATCATCCTGCTGTGGTCTTATAAAATTCTTGATAGTCACTGCCGATTGGGCTGCCTTAGTTTTAACTGACTGAATGTAGTGTTTCCATGATGGAAAAGCTGTTAACATCACACCCAAGTACCTTTAGGTTTTAACAACTTTGAGTTTGATTCCCACCATGTTCCATGGGTATTTCATCAAACGGCTTCCCCAAAACATTATTTTGGATTTATCTTAATTTATCTTTAAATGATTTTTTCCACAAAGATGCTCAAAAGTGGTAATTGCTCTCTGTAATCCATCATCTGTGTACATTAAAATAGGGATCGGGGTTGCTAGTAATTTTGGGAGATGAAAGTGAACATCCTGCATGTTTCCAATATCGTCATTCATATAAAGATTAAATACCAAGGGGGCCAAAATATATCCTGTCTACCCCTTTTTGTGTCTGAAATTTCTATGTAAGTTCGCCCCTCAGGTCCCACCTAACTTGGGCCCATGTATCTTTATGTTATTCTATCAGCAGATGCAAAAGAGAAGGGTCAATCCCATAATGTAACCATTTCTCCCAAAGTTTACTTCTATCTATACTGTTAAAAACTCTTGACAGATCAAGAAATGCAGCATACAGTGCTGTTTTGTGCATTTGTGTATATTTATGTCTCAAAAACTGAAGGATGCATATGTTATCAGTACTGGAATATCCATCCCTAAATCCAGTTTGATGTTCATATAATATGTTTTCTCATTTTACCCTTGCTATGAGATGGCCTAACAAACGGCACCCAAATATTTTAGCTGAGGCATCTATTAAACTTATGGGGTGATACGATTCTGTCTTATCTTTTAGACGTTTCTTGCAAATAGGTACAATGGTACTCCCTGTACAGGAATCTGGGATTTGGCCCAGCTCAATTATAGAGTTAAACCAAGTCCACCATTTGATATTATCAATATACACTTCTACCAGTATTCCATCTGGGCCTGGGGATTTAAAGACAGCCCTCGAATTACAATGTTTCGAATTCCCTCGAACAGCATGTTCGACCTTTATAAATTTACACCCTGTTTCGAGGTTCCAATGCCAGTTTCGATTTTACAACACTTGACACAGCTGCCTTGGGCTGGTAAGTTCCTTGTGGTGGGAGGCAGAGGGGAGGGAAGTGGGAGAGAGGGGAGGGAAGGGAAGGGGCATGGGGGTGCCAATCAATGCCCCCGCAGTGAGGGATGGATTGGGGCTGAGGCTGGGGCAAAAGCTGCCCTGCCGGGGGGTGGGGAAGAAGCAGAGAGGGGCTGGGGT
>NW_005842279.1:1740677-1743000 GCF_000455745.1 Alligator sinensis
TGCTGCTCACCCAGCCAGGGCAGGGCAGTGCCATTGCGCTGCCTCCGGGCAAGTGGCGCACAGCAGTGAGAGCCACCCCAGTCTGTCTCTGCCTCCCAGATGAGCAGCAGCTTTGTCCCGTGCCTGCCCCCCCCCCCATCACACCCTGCCTGGGTGAGTGGTGGGAGGGCATGGGGGGGGCATGTGCCCCCAGATTGGTGCAGGCTGGGTGGGGCCGGGGCTGCACCAGGCTGCATTCTGGGTGGGCAGCAGGGGCTATGGGGGGGCTACAGTGAATTTTAGGGTGGCTGCAACTCTGCCACCCACCCCGCCCTGCCCTATTCCAGGGCACATAACCCCCATGCCCTCCTGCCACTTGCCAAGCTGGGGCAGGGTGGACAGGCATGGGACAAAGCCGCTGCTCATCTGGGAGATGCAGGGGGGCTGGAGCAGCTCCTGCTGCTGTGCATCACTTGTCCAGAGGCAGCGCAGCAGCTCCACCCTGGCCTCCCTACCTGGCAAATGGCAGAAGGGCATAGCCCCCACTCCCAGCGCCTTCCACTGCCCACCCAGAACACAGTCCAGTGCAGCCCTGCCTGCCCCACGCAGATCTGGGGGCACAAACCCCCCTGCCCTCCTGGACCGGTGGCGGGAGCAGCTGCGAGAGCTGCTGAACAAGCCACTCCTGGGCCGGTAGTACAAAGTTGCGGGAGCCACCCCACTTCCTCCCTGTTCCCCCTTCCTCCCCCCGCCCCCCCCGGCTGGGCAGCTTTTGCCCAAGTCCCTGTCTCAACCCGAGCCCCAATCCCTCCCTCGCTGTGGAGGCTTTAATCTCACCTCCACGCCCCTTCCTTCCCCCCTCCCCCCCACCACAACAGACTTACCAGCTGGAGGCAGCTGTTTTGAGCATCATAAAGGAACCAATCCCCATTTTATAACATTGTTCCTGTGGGAAAATTGGTTCTGAGTTATGATGTTTTGACTTAAGACGCGGTTTTCAGGAACCGATTACATCATAAGCCTGAGGACTGCCTGTATTCTTCCATTGTACTTTGAGGAGATATTCTATTTGATCTTGTTACCTGATATTTAGTTGTATCAATAACAGGTATATTACCCTCTTGATTACTATTTATTTGCTCCATGGAAGAAGTAAACTGATTGGAAAAATATTCTATCCAACGCTCTGCAGTAATATTATTTACAATGATCCTCAAGAATAAGAAATTGGAGACATGACTGGCTGAATTTTTGACTCTCCTTACTCTAGACAACAAAGTTGGAGTAAAACATAATTACATCCTTCTCCACCTGTGCCTGGGAGAGGAGAGTGAGGGTGAAAGTTATTACCATGGCAGACCGGTGGCAATGCAGGAAATTTTACACAGCATTGTTGTCATACTAATTTCTGGCTTTCCCAACTTTATTACCTGCTCTTTTTTGTCCCAGAAAAAGTCATCCGTGTGTTAAACCCTCACTTGCCCTGGGGAAAGTATTGTGTCCCAAGGCAGTGAAAGAAAAGGGGTGGAGACACCTTCTCCAGGGCTGGAATCACAGTGGGGAAACCCCGCACTCCCAGGTGAACACCCCCAAAAGCCCCATAATGGGGAAATACTTACCCACAGCTGGCACAGCAACTGAGAACTGGCCACAGCTGAGCAAACCGCCCACTCAGTTCGTCAGCTGCTTGTCTGTGCAGCTGGAGCTGGCACAAGGCAGTGACATCATCAGAATACACCCTCCAGCTCCAATAAAAGCTGGAGGCAGGGAGAATGCCATGAAGCAAAAGCAGGGAGGTGGTTGCGTCTGGAGTTACCTCTATGGTGGGACCCAGGATGGAGTTCCAAAGAGGGGTCTGCCCCACAACAAAGCGGTGCTCAGCTCGGCACCAGGACTGGGAAGGACGCTGAGGGATGGACTGCAGCATCACACATGGGACACATGAGTAGGGAGGTGGATCAGTACCTCCCTGACACTTTGATTTCTTTCTTCCTTCTACATTTTCATTGCCCCTGAGGCCGGAAAATGGCCGCACGCTTCAGTCCTGGGGCTGAGGGACCAGGGCCCTCAGGAACTCCAGGCAAGGACTCTGAAAGCTGATTAGGCTGCCCAGTGACCAGTAGGCCCCATGGTCCCAAGTCAGGGACAAGACTGATGGGCGTAACACAGGCCCTTGTTGACAGGCCCAGAAACAAGGGACCCTCATGCGGTAAGCAGCTTGCAAATCAGGCACCACACTCAGGCTGTCACACTTCGGGCCCAGGTCGGGGTCTTACCACTAGGCCCAGCACCTGAAGTGTTCAGGCTAACACCTGGTCGTATCCAGCTGGTTGGCACATGGAAG
>NW_005842279.1:1743010-1743431 GCF_000455745.1 Alligator sinensis
CCCAGGAACATCCACTGATGATACCTCTGAGCAAGTCCTAGCTTTGAGGAAACCTCCCACTCTTGAACAGAACATCTAGATGTGGCGGGCAAGTAGGGGCTTCCCTGGGGAGGTGACATATGATCAGTGCTCTCACTGGGAGAACAGAGATGGGATAAGAGCAACTGATCCCGAACCACTCAGGAACGACTATTTGAAGCCAGATGGGTACATATTGCTTTTCAAGGACATCTAGGTTAGATAACCTAGTGTCTTAGATAGGGACTCGAGCAGGTAGCAGTTAAGTTTCTTCATTTAAAAAAAGCCCCTAGGTAACTGGAACTGTCTCTTTTCACTGCCAGCACCACCTGGCAGAAGAGTTACAAGCTTGAATGAAGTATTGAATTCATCCAAGTTCCCCTGCAGGCTAATACCAGCAGCA
>NW_005842279.1:1743462-1747724 GCF_000455745.1 Alligator sinensis
TCACGTCTGAGTCCCAGACACTGGTTCTATTCACTAGGCCATGCTAATGACACTTGTAGCGTGTTTTCATCTGTTCTATAATAAATGCAATTATGGGCCATGTGGCTTGCGTTACAAGTTACCTAGGGGACATATGCTATACAACTAAAGGCAGCTTACATTGAAGGAGACAGGAGAAGGACTAAGGGAAAAAATATTAGCAAACAAATGTTTCAGGAGGCATGCTTTGCTTTGTGGTTTTCTAAACTCTGAGTAAACTAAGATCCTTTTCTTCCTCTTATTACTATAGCAGGTACAGACTCCAGCCAGGTCCCTTTCGGTCTAGGCACTGGGCAAGCATTTATGCAAAAATTATAGGCCCTTTCCTGAAGAGTTTGTGATTTTATGTTAAGAAACAAAATTGGGGAATGAGACTAAGAGATGGAAAATGAAACCTAGAAAATATGGCAGTCAGGAACTGGGCATTGAAGGTGGTATTTTATAAGCATTTCTTAGATGCTTCCTTAACAATGTGTAGAAAAGTCTGAGCAGTTTTCTGTTGGTTACCATGGGACTGGGCCTGAGGAAAGCTGGGTATTATTTCCACCTCTGCCACTATTCTATTATTTAACTTTGGACAAGTCAAATGTGATGCCCTGAGGTCTTTATAAGTGCTCCACCCTGCTACCATTGAACTGCTTTACCTCTGTTTCCAGCAGACATGGTGTGGGTCTGGACCAGGAAGCAGCTGCAGCAGGAGGGGGTGTTCCACTACAGTCAGCTTGGCAGGAGGGGTGGCCATGAGGCTGCTGCTACTAGCCAGTGCCTGAGAGCCTAGATCAGCAATGCCACCACCATGTATATGGTATGGTAAGTGCCACCCTTATCCCTGTGCTTCCTGGTGGGTAAGGAGTGTGTAAGGAGTGCCCCAGCCGATTCGTGAAAATTAAATCAGAAGTCCCTGAATTGCAGGAGTGCAGGGGCACAGTCTGTGGGGAGATGGACCAACATGGTGCAACGGGCAGGCAGCCAGGCAGGCACAACTGACTTGGGGCAGGGGAGAGGGCAGTGTCCTGGATTTCCTTAAAAGTAATATGGTCACTTTATTTAAAGGGCACCATTCCTCCAGTCAACTGGAGCACATCAGTGGTCCTGCACAGCTGTTTGCTATGGCTGTATATAACCTCTGACTGGTTCACAAGCACTCAGCTTTGCAAGGGCTACAGAGCTGACCCTCACAAACTGCCTTATTCTGAGGCCACTCTACTCACTCTACTGCCATTTATCAAGAGCTCCGTTCGCTCTCTCAGGCAAAGGAGTCTTCCATGAAGAAACGTGATACATTAACTGGCCATAAAAGGCAGGCAGCAGCACACATGGAAGCACTGTGACTCCAAACACCAAACCAGGTAACTGGCTCAGGAATGAACCAGAGAAAAAGGTACACCCTACAGCAGTGAGGCAAACCTTTTTTTTTGGCAGGTGTGCCACAAATTATCCCCATACCCTCCCCATGTGCCACTCCTGTCCCTTTCTCTTACCTTATCTTCTGTTCTGCTTTTTGCTCCCTGTCCTGCACTCCCTGCCCAATCTGTTGCTCTGCTTACCACTTGCTGCCCTATCTGCGACTGTGCTGATTTCTCCCCTCCCCAGTCTGCTGCATGCCACATAAAGATGGTACCTGTGCCACTTGTGGCATCTGTGCTACAGGTTAGCTACTCCTGCCCTACAGGATCAACCCTTACTGGCATATGTAACTATGTGCTTGAGGGTCTTCCATTAGAGAACAAAATGTGATTATTTTTTATGAGTGGCTAACATGGCAGGCCAAGGATCTGTCCTGTGATGAGTGCCTTTGGTGGGCTGTGCTGTAAGAAGTTCTGCCTTGTCAAGATATCACCATGCTAGTGGGTAACAGAGGCTAAGACTAAAAATACATTTTCCTCATGAAAGCAATTTTGCCATATTTAGGCTCCTTAATTTTAGAAATACTCATCAGCTTCTCTTCATCCTGATTACAATGTTCATCTCTGAAAGCACTGTTTCCACAGAAGTGCTGATTAATGTTAGCAGGCCAACAAGCCGAAAAACAGAAAAGAAAATGCTTTGGAGAAAGATTGTCAAAAATCACTTTGTTGCCTTTCCCAAACCCATGCCATGTGCTGAGTCCCTCAGATATTCTGCTAAAGGAAGTTATTTAGCATTTAGAAATCTATCTTCTAATTGCTGGAAAGTTAAATATATATATATATATATGCCCTCAGCAGCTACTCTCTGAGTCCATTTCTCCTGTCATTTATACCACTTTTACAGTGATAACTTCACTGGAGTCACTCCTGATTTGCCTCAGTCTAAGTGACAAGAGAAACAGGTGTAGCCTGGGTGTACACGGGTTTGTACTCCCCCCTCCAATTGAGGGAGTTATTGGCAGGGCAGTGTGCTGTGGAGGGACACGGCAGCCCAGCGGCCACCTCCGTCCCCTATAGAGTCAGGCCCAGTCAATCAATTACTTAACTATATACAAGTTTATTATCACAAAAAAAACATTAAAGGGTAAGTAGATAGATAGATAGATGCTGGAAGGGACCTTGCAGATCATTGGGTCCAGCCCCCCTCCCCCCCGGCAGGAAGACAATTGGGGTCAGGTCACCCCAGCAAGGTGACTGTCCAGTCTCCTCTTGAAAACCTCCAGGCCACCTCTGGAGGGAGTTTATTCCACAATCTGGACACCCTGACTATGAAGGAGTTTTTCCTGGTATTAAGCCTGAAGCAGCCTTCCAGGAGTTTGTATCCATTGTTCCTGGTCTTCCCCAGGGGTGCCCTGGTGAACAGTTGTTCACCAAGCTCCTGATGCACTCCTCTGCTATAGCGGTAAGCTGCCATCATGTCCCCTCACAACCTTCTCTTCTTTAGGCTAAAGAGGCCCAGGTCCCTCAGCCTTTCTTCATATGGCTTGCCTTGCAAGTCTCTGATCATATGGGTTGCTCTTCTCTGGACCCTCTCAAGTTTTTCCATGTCGTTATTGAAGCGCGGTGCCCAGAACTGGATGCAGTACTCCAACTGCAGTATCACCAGTGCTGAGTACAGCGGGAGTTTCACTTCCTTAGTTTTACACGAGATACAGCAATAGATACATGCCAGAGTGTTATTTGCCCTGCTGCCCACCACATCGCACTGACGACTCATATTCATGCATTGGTCAATCATTACCCCAAGGTCCCTTTCAGCTGTGGTGAAAGTCAAGCTGTCACCACTGAGCCTGTATGTATGTTGAGGGTTGTTTGCCCCCAGATGGAGCACCCTACACTTGGAAGTATTAAAAACTTCATCTGGTTCTGGTCTGCCCAACTCTCAAGCCTGTCCAGGTCTACCTGTATCTGCAACCTATCTTCTGGCGTGACCACACTGCCCCATAACTTGGTGTTGTCCATAAACTTGGCCAGAGAGCTTTTCACTCCCCCACCTGAATCAATGATAAAGAGGTTGAAAAGCACCGTTCCAAGCACAGACCCCTGAGGGACACCACTGGCCACTTCCTGCCAGGACAACACAGATCTGTTCCTAAGAACTCTCCGAGTCCTCCCCTGTTACCAGTTTCCCCACCCACTGAACCGTCAAGCAGCTGAGCCCACAATCTTCCAGTTTTCCGACAAGGATATTGTGGGATACTAGATCAAAAGCCTTTTGGAAGTCTAGGTATATAACATCTACCTTGTCTCCCGTGTCCAGGTGGCGAGAGACCTGGTTGTAGGAGATGAGATTAGTAAGACAAGACCCACCCACAACAAAGCCATGTTGGCTGTCGTTCAGAATCTTATCTTCCGCAAGCCTATTACACATAGAATCTTTAATGAGCTTTTCCAGGATTTTCCCTGGGATGGAGGTTAGGCTGATCGGCCTATAGTTGCCTGGGTCCTCCCTCTTCCCCTTCTTGAAAATGGGCACAATGTTGGCCCTATTCTAATCCTCAGGGATCTCTCCTGAGTGCCATGAATTCTGAAAGGGCTTTGCCAGGGGTTCTGCGATGACCTCAGCCAGCAACCTCAGCACTCTCAGATGGAGTCCATCCAGTCCTGCTGACTTATAAATGTCTAGCTTTTCTAATTGATATTGCACCCACTCAGCATCCATAGTGGTGAGTCTGTCAGTCCCAGCATGTCCCCTATGAGCCTTATCTCGCTTAGCTTTCCCCATGGTCTGGTGAAATACGGAAGCAAAGTGGGCATTCAGGGGTTCATTTTTTTCCTGAATATCGGTTACCAGCTGTCCCAAGGTGTTAAGCA
>NW_005842280.1:0-8984 GCF_000455745.1 Alligator sinensis
CTGTCCCTTTAAAACATCCAGCTTCTCCCAGGCCTAAGTGCCTTGTAAGCCAGAGTCTCTGGCAAGCTCCTGGAGCCCCTTAATCCTACCTGGGGTAGAACAAGCAGCCAAGCCTCTCTCATGAACTTTTTCTCAGAGCTCCTTCCCCCTTAGCTGCTGACAGGCAACTACTTCTCAAGTCCCAGCCCTGGGGTTTATATGGGCCCAGGGCCCTGCCTCTTCTGGTCAGCTGACCAGGTGCAGGTGCAGGCTAATTTGCTTGTTAGCCTGTTGCCCTGGTAACTGGCACCTGTGGGCTTCTGTCTGGCTCTTTGGCCTCTCTCCCCAGACAGTTTCTGCTCTTAGAGGAGCAGGCACCTTAGTGCCCTGTGACAGCATGCAATAAAAAAATGTTAAAAAAGAGTCCATACATCTCGGCTTCAAATCCTGGCAACTTTCAGAGAAGGAATATTAAAAAAAATTTATTGTGCCTGGGAGGATAGTCTTTCCTCCTCAGATGAAAATCTGGTATCTGAATTCACACATTAGATCCATCCCTCTCTGGAAGGATGTTAGAATCCCAGGCCGTTGGCCTCATAACAGAAGCTCCATTCCAGTCTACCATCTGGGAGTTGCTTTGGGGGCCCTCTTTGTGAAGCTTTCCTGGTTCCTTGTCTTGGATACCAGCAGGTGGGTTGTTTTGTAGCCTTTCAACTCCAGAAACAGAACCTATCCAGCAGGGGATGGCTTAGGACAGTGGTTCTCAACCTTTTTTTGGACCAGGACCCATTTGTAAACATCAGTGGCCAGTCCTGACCCAGTGCCCTTCACTCCCAACCCACTGCCCCCTGCCCCTAGGCTCTAGCCCCACCCCCGTGTGTGGGGCAATGGGTGTGTGTGTGGGACACTGGGGGCCTCAAGCAGCCCCTTTTAGGCTGCAACTCTGCCAACCTGCAAGGGAAAAACCATGGTTTCCCACATTTTTCTCCTAAAGAAGAATCTATTTTTAAACTTTGTTGATCCATTTCTAAAGTTTGTTCGTGACCCTTTCATATATTCTCGTGACACACTTTTGGGTCACAACCCATGGGTGAGAAATGCTGGCCTAGAAGATCTCTCCCATTCAGTTGTTTAGATGGACATCTGTATTTGGAACTTCATGAGGCTCCTCCACATTTTGTTCCCTGCTCTCACTCAGCTGCTGTTTGCTAAAATCCCTGCTTCTCATTGGGTTCCCTCAAACCTCTCACTCACCATGACTAAATAGTTGTCTGCTTTCTCTTTTTCATCCCTCCTCACACCTGGCTTTCAAATATTCATCCTTTCAGTCTAGAAGTACTTCAAGTTTTGAGCTTATCTTAGGGCCCCTATCTGTCAGAGACACAGAAGTCTTCTATACCAGAGGCTAGCAACCTTTTAGGAGTGGTGAGCTAAATCATCTCAACTCTCTCTCAAGATTAGCCACCATTCCCCTTGCTGGCACCATGCTGCTGACCCAGCCACTGCTCCCAACCAGTGCCATGTTCCCAATCCAAGAGCTGCATCACCCTTACAACTATTCCCCCTGATGCCAAATTAACACCAACATTTCCTGCTGCAGAACTGCCACCGATGTCCCATGTTTGCAAGTCAGATGACATCACTTGTAGGTTACAGACCCTTGTTTTATAGTGAAGAAAACCCACTCCCTCTTTCTCATACATGAGTTTCCATTTAGAGGTTAGGACTTGGCCTTTCCAAGGCCAGTTTCCGCCCCCAAGTACATTTGTCCAGAGCAATTCTTGGAGTTGCTTAGTCTCTTTCACCAAAGCCACATTCAGGCTGCTGCCCACACACACTAATCCTGTCTCCTTTTTACCTGATCCCCTGTCACCTTTGTCACTTCCCTCCTCCTCCATTTCCCAGAAACCAGGAACCACATTGTGCCCTAGATTGTGATCCGGGCCCAATCCTTTCCCATTGAGTTATTCAAGAGAGACATCCAATAATACTTAAGTTTATTACCACATAACAAATTATTCCTGAATGCTACATTTCTTGGTCTTGAACTCTGTATTCAAGCTCAGCTATTTAAATTGTTCTTCTTTTCCCTACTGTTTTTATTATGTATTTATATTGTGAGAGACCCCAGCCCCTATACAATGTGCTGTACAAGCTCCTAACAAAAGGACAATGCTACAGAGAACTCGACACAGGATTACTGATGAATGTGCTTTTCTGGCATTTGAAAGGGCACTGAAGATGTTGTGTCTTCACTTCAGTGAATCAAATATCCCCATTTATGTTGCTACTTTCTGTATGCTGCCCAAAATGTCTGACCCCAAAGGAAGAAGCTTTGTCAGTGGCTGGCAGGCAGACAACGACAGATTGACCATCTGCTGAGTTTGAACAGCCAAACCAAGGAGTGGTAACCAGAGGCCACTGTGATGCTGTTCTGTTGAGGGAAACCTTACTACAGTGCTTCAGTGTTGCTTTAGTACTGTGTCCTAAAGTGTGCTTCTAATGTAGTTTTAAGGCCTTTTTGAAGGGTGGGATGGGTTGTGCTTAAGTGCCTTCTACCTCAACATCTATGAGTCCCAAATGCTCAGAACATAAAGTCTAACCATTAATAAAGACTTTATTTGATACAAAGGGTAACAGTAGTCCAGTGTTTTCATTCAGTACAAACCAACCAAACAGATCATGTAAACCATTAAAACTCATAAACATTTAAAACAGACCACGTACAACAGTAAAACCTGTAATACCAGCATTACAAAGAACATTTAGAACAATCAAACCAGTAAGAAAGAGGGAAAGAAAGTTCATGATCCATAGCAGCACACTGTATAAAGGCTCATTTCTATATATTCGTTTATATATATACTCATAGCTCTCCTTGCTCTCTATAGAGTTGTTGAGTGGTACGTGTGATCGGGGCTGCACTGTCTGTGGCCTTAGATGAAGTAGGGTTTATGTTCCTTGACCAATATATTTTCCATAGGACTATATACGATTTGGATGGTAAGCCTCTGCATGCTGCTCTCATTTCTTGGGGTTTTTGTTTGTTTGTTTCCTCTTTTTTTCTTTCAGCATTTCACTGCCACTTGAGGACTTTTATGATGTCAACAGGCACACATTTGTGCATCCTCTTTCTACCTCTTCCTCAGCAGTCTCTCCTTATACTCCTGTGTCCACAGTGCCAGCTCACTCCACACTCTCTTGGATGCATCCACACAATACAACAACCTCATAAGCAAGCCTTTTCAGGAAATGTCTCTTGTGTTTCCTCATTTGTGACAGTCTTGCTGCAGCTATCAAGATGGTGTCAAGGATACTCAGCTGGGGATACTGATAAAGGGGAGGGTGCAGGGGATGTGGGAGGTGCAAAAGGAAATATTGAAAAAAAATATTGAAGCAATTTTGGTTTAGGTTGGTTTCTGGCTTCTGAGAGTGAGAGAAACCCAAAAAAAGCAACTGCTGCAGGCAGCTTGGCCTGTTTGCTGTCTGTTAACTGTGATGGTGCCCTCAGAAGTGATCATGGAATGGCTCCTACTGCATTGATAAAATTAAAGCAATCAGCCGTCTGTAGGGATCTCATGGGAAGCATCAGAGGGCTTCCTTGTCCTTGAGGATAAAAAGAATAACATAATATTGTCTAACAATTTGCAAGCTGGCCACACTGCCTAGCTGTGTCTCAGAGCTCCTTTACATGGATTTCACTGGGCACGTCCACATGTTCATTAATGTCCCGTAATTATGGTGCATTAAGTTTAGTTCCTGCAATGACAAATACTAACTTAAAGCACCATAATCAGTGCAACTGCACATTAGTGCAGATGAATGCTTTTTTATGATGCTTAATGCACATTAAACTAAGTCTACTGCACATTACTGCATTATCACGAGTTTTGCATGATGCGCTAATGCACAGTAAAATTAGTTTAATGCGAATTTAGCCTCTCCTGTTGATGTGCCCAGTATGAGGCAGAAACAGCTTTAAAAAATGCCCACAAATGCCACAAAGGACCTCAATAGCAGACATATCAGAGACTACTTTAAACTTCTTATATTTAACAGACTATTTCAAAGTGCTAACGTAACTATGAAAGTAGTTTTTGTTATATACTGTATTTCTTGTCCTACAAATTGAATGGCCTGTTTAATTGTGCTCAGGCAGCACAAGTTAAGACCATTCAGCACAGAGAGGCAATATGTCCCTAGTAGACAAATCACTGGGCTGGAGCTCCAGCTGACTCCATACTCACCAGTTTACCTCTCTGATTTTCCATGTGACAATCTGCAGTATTGCCAACCCCACTATGCCAAAAATCATGAGATGAACTCTTAAAAATCAAGAAATTTTCATGTAAATCATGAGATGCTATTTTTATAGTGTGTGTGTGGTGGAGGGTTATTTGTGAAGGTGTGGGGGGCTGGAGGTGTGTGCGTGTGGGGTTTGGAGCCTGAGAAGGGAGGGTTCCTGCACACCCTGGTAGGATTCGGGGTACTGTGGGTCAAGCGTGAGAGGCAGCAGCCGGGCTGGGGAGGCTGTGGCTTGGGAGTGAGGGGCGGACAAACAACAATATTGACAACCCCACTGTGCCAAAAATTATGAGACAAACTCTTAAAAAAAATCAAGAGATTAGCATGTAAATCATGAGATGCTATTTTTTAAGTCTGTGTTGGGGGGGGGTATTATTTGTGAAGGTGTGGGGGGCTGTGGGTGTGTGTGTGGGGTTTGGAGCCCAGGAAGGGAGGGTTCCTGCACCACCTGGCAGGATGCAGGGTACTGTGGGTCAGGAGTGAGAGGCAGCAACAGGGCTGGGGTGGCTGTGGCTTTGGAGCAAGGAGCAGGCACACAGACATACACAGAGACACAGACAGAGACAGACACACAGACAGCACCCAGCTAGTAAGTGGAGGGAAGGGAGGGGAGCAGATTGAGGCCCCCATGGTGAAGGAGGGAGTGGGGCAGGGGCTGAAGTGAATGGGGCCCTGGGGCTGGGGTGGATCATGTGGCAGGCAGCTTGTCCAGAGGCACAGGCGAGGGTGCAGCTCCCCACATCAGTGTGTACCCCCGGGGGGCAGAGGTGAGCTGCCAGCTGTGGACTGGGGCTCTGTGCCCTACTGCCTTTGCCTTGGGAGCTCATCCATGTGACACCGTTGCTGCCTGCCACGTGGGCAGGGGATGTGGGGTACACTGACCGCCTGTCATGTCCCCTGCCCACCTGGTAGCAGGAAGCACATTGACGTTTTGCAGCAAAGGTAGCAGGGTGCAGAACCCCAGCCTCCTTCTGCCCAATGGGGGGCACATGCCTCCCCCAGGGGTGTGTCCCGCTCTGCACCTCTAGATGACTTGCCCAGGCCCTGGACCCATTTACCCCAGCCTCTGCTCTGGCCCCACTTACTCAATCTGCCCCCTGCCTCTTTCTTCTTCCCCCCGCCCCTTACCCTCCACAGACTTAACAGATATTTGAGGGTTCAGTTGGGAGATCATGATTCTGAGTTATTTAGACTTAGAAATCCTGAGTCTAGCAATTTTTTTGCGACAGTTGGCATTACTGTAATCTGTAAAACAGGGATACTGGAACTGACTTCCTTTGTAAAGAGCTTTGAAACTAACTACTGAAAAGCCTTGTCAAAGAGAGAATTCTTTATTAATGTTAGCACAGGTGAGGAGACACTGACAATTTGAGTTGTTTGTAATCACTTTTTAAAAAGCGAAGACATTTAAAACGCTCTACCTGCCCTCGAGGCATCACTCCCTCCTTAAGATTTGACTAGTCTCCTACTGAAGAAACTCTTCCAGTCTTTCAGTTTTAATAATTTCAGGTATTGCTTCTCCCAGCAACTGACAAAAAAATGAGACAAGAACATGATTAAAACAGTGTTCCTTTAATAAAGGATACTTAAGTTTTTGTAGCACACATTCATCAAAAAACCTAGTTTGATTTTTTCAAACAATAAAGGATAAGAAATAATAAACGATTATCTCTGAAGCAATACTGTTGCACATCTGTAGTACCTCCGTATATAATCTTTTAAAGCACTCAGCAAGTTTTAATTAATTTCACAATATTCTTGTTAAGTATTATTACACCCATTTTATAGCTAATTGAATTGAGACATAAAACAGTTAAGGGCCAGGTTACAGAGACACCTCCCAATTGCTGTCATCAACTAAATCTTTAATCCAATCACAAAGCTAATTAAGGTGAATGGGTGTGCCAAGAATGCTTTCAAACTCAAAAGAATGAGCAATTACATCCTTTCATATAGCAGAAATAGCTCTGCACAATGGCAGTGTTACTACTCAGTGGGTGCATCTACACATTCATAAATGCGCCTTTGCTACTGTGCATTAAGTTTAGTATCTCTAATATGAGGTACTATATAAAGGTGCATTAGCTCATGCTAATGCGCAGAAGCAAAGTGAATGTTTTTTGTAATGGTTAATGCACAGTAGATTAACTCTATTGCATACTAGTGGACTAGCATGGTTTTTGCCATGACGCGCTAATGAGCAGTAGAATAGGCTACTTACTGCGCATTACAATGTCTCATGTAGACATGTCCAGCACATGTGGTAAGCCAAAGGTAAGCCTTAGGGAGGAGATAGTTGTAAATGTAGGATGTTGTTTTAGTACACTCTGGACATGTCTACCTGAGATGCCTAAATGAACAGTAGCCTAGTTTACTTCTCAGTAAGCGTGCACATCTACATGTGTACATGCTTACTGCACTGTAAAACCCCTTAATTATGCTTAATTTGCTACCTGCAGATGCAGGTAGCAAATTTACATGGGATTTGTTACTACACAGTAATGAACATGTGGACGCTGGTCTGCTCTGCTGCTAGGGGTCAGTCTCAGGCTATCCCCAGGGCTCCGGGCTGGGAGCCTCTCCTGCCCCCCGGCTGGGCTGCCTCTGCCTCTGCCTCTGGCTTTAAAAGCCTGCAGGCATTTTGAGCCCTGGGGTATACCAGCAGGGAGCCTGAGGGCACTTCAGGCTCCTGTGTCCCTCTGGGCAGGCTGCAGCCTAGCATGCCTGCACCTCAGTGCCACTGCCTGGCACTGTAATGCTGTGCAGCTGCCAGAACTACAGCATCCAGGCCAGCAAGGTGCTGCAGGCTGCTGCAGCCTCTGGCCAGGCCTGTCAGCCCCTAGGCCCAACTTCAGGCACCTTCTGGCCAGGAGGTCCAGCTCCACCTGCCCACAGCTCACCCCCAACAGCCTGCCCTGAGCCTGCAGGCATTGTCACTGCTGTGCAGCTGCCAGTCCTGTGCTGTGCCCCTGCAATGGGCTCTGTAGGAAGATGCCCAGGCCCAGCAGCACTGGGACAGCCACACAGGGGCCCAGAGCCATTATGGAATCTTGGATGGTGTCCTCCTCATTCTGGCCTGTGCCCTCCACCTGGGGCCCCAACTGGTCCAAGGAGGAGACTAGTGACCTTGTGGTGCTGTGGGGTGAGGGGGAGGCCGTGAGTGATGGTGCAGGTAGGCTAGAGCAGGGAGTACTGAGGGAGGTGGTCAGCCAAGGCCTCCTGCTCTGGATGCCCTGGGCCACACTGGCAGCAGTGCGGTTCACCTGAGGCCTTGGCGGGGAACCCACCGCTGTTGCTGCAGGTGGTGTTCTTGCTGCCAGGCATCCTCTGCCCACTGTACATCCTCTGCCCAGGCCTTGCTGAACAGCTCTCCCTGGCTCTCACAGATGTTATGCAGCATACAGGCTGCAACAATGACCCAGGGGAGGTTCTCCTCGGTGAACTCGAGGCAGGCGGTAAGGGAGCACCAGTGTCCCTTGAGATGGCTGAAGATGCACTCCATCAGGGTGCAGGTCCAGCCCAGGCGGTAGTTAAAGTGGGCCTGATGAGGGTCCAGGTGGCTGGTGTAGGCTGCATGAGCCACGGCAGGAGCGGGTAGGCAGGGTCCCCGATGGGGAGGGGTGGGACTGCTACAGTGCCCAGCTGCAGATCTGGCACCCCTAGCATGAAGTGGCCGCTCTCTGCCAAGCCTGGCAGACCTGAGTTCCAGAAGACATGGGTATCGTAGGTGCTGTCAGCCCAGCCAGCGCTCACATACATGAAGGTGCCTCAGTGGTCCACAATGGCCTGGAGCAGCACAGAGTGAAAGCCCCTCTGGCTGTAGTAGGGATGGTCTCTGTGAAGTGGGCAGGTGATGGGAATGTGGGTCCTGTCCGAAGCCCCAGTGCACTGGGGGAAGCCCAGGGCACAGGACCCTGCCACCACTGCCTGGAGATCATGCACTTGAAGCATGGTGTGCCCCAGCACATCCTGGAGGGCACTGCAAGCCTCCACAATGGTCTCCCCCGTGGTGGCCTTGCCCATGCCAAACAGGTGGCCAATGTACCACAGGCTGACGGATGCGAATGTGGCCCACTTGAGCAGGGTAAGTGCCAGGTGGATGTCTGTGGGGAGAGGCAGCTACATGGTGGTGCGCTGCCACTCCAAGTGTGGCCAGAGCTGCTCCATGAGGTCCCAGAAGGTGGCCTGGGTCATGCGGAAGGCCTTCAGCCACTGCTTGTTGTCCCAGGTGTGCCGGACAGTGTGCCACCACCAGTCCTGGAGGACCCAGAGGTGGTGGGGCTGGAGGCCCCAGCCAGGAGGGTGACGGCAACTGTGTAGCGGTGGCAGCAGCCCTGGGATGGCGTGCTGCAGCCAGGCAGGCAGTTGCTTTATGGGAGGACCCAGGCGGGGAGAGACAGCCATAAGCCAGGCGGTGGTCACCACAGCAGGCCAGAAGGGACAGCATGGTGACCAGAAGGAGCCTGGGGCACTGGTCATGACAGCCAGATGCAGGGGATGGAGCAGCCATAGCGCAGGGAGGCAGAATGAGCAAGGAGAGAGCTGCTGCGTGCTGTCCATGTGCAGGCATGCTGCTCCTGGACAGAGAAGTGGCTGACTAGAGAGCAGCAAGTAGGATAGGCTTTTGAAGAGGGCTGCTGTGGCCAGAACCTGGAGCTTCCCCCAGTAGCAGCAGGTGCCCATTGCAGGGATGCCGGGAG
>NW_005842280.1:9015-10608 GCF_000455745.1 Alligator sinensis
GCTAAGAGCAGCAAATCTGCTGCCTAGTCCGTGCATGTGTAGACACCTGCCGGGGCTCACCCACCCAAGCTCAGCAGTGGCAACACTGGACAAAAGTTGTAAAAAGCAGCTCCTCCTGCTCCCGCTCCCAGCAGTTCTGTGCTGCAGCTGCCCCAAGCCCATGCTGGGCTGCCCTGCATCTGTTTTGTGCTGCCACTGCTGCCCCACAGGGCAGCCCAGAGGCAGCGGTGACAGCAGTGTAGATGCAGGGCAGCCCTGCCTGGGCTCCGAGCAACTGCAGCAAGGAACTGCTGGCAGTGGGAGTGGGAGGGGCCGCTTTCCCCCCGCTCTGTACAGCTCTGACCCTGCACATGCCATGCCTGCTCTGGGCTCACCTACCTAGGCTCAGCAGTTGAAGTGTGGGACAAAAGCTGTTGCTCAGCACGGGGTAAAAGTGGCCCCTACCACTCCCACTGCCTGGAGATCCCTGCTGCAGCCACCCAGAGCCTGTGCAGGGCTGCGCTGCATCTCTGTTGCCATCACCACCACCTCCGGGCTGCTCTGCTTGGCAGCGGTGGCAGTGCAGAGCAGATGCAGGGCAGCCCCACGTAGGCTCTGGGAGGCTGCAGCAGGGAACTGCCAGCAGTGGGAGGACGAGGGCCACTTTTACCCCACACTAAGCAACAGCTTTTTTTCCTGCACCGCTGCTGCTGAGCCTAGGTGGTTGAGCCTGGAGCAGGTACGCTGGGTTGAGGCTGTGCAGCGTCAGTCCTTGCTGGTACCATGAGGCTGGGGCGAGCGGTGGTGGCATCCAGAAGGAGCTGTCGTCACCTGCACTGCCTAGAAAGGCAATCCAGCTTCAGAGCTGCCCCAGCCACGCTGCATGCCCAGGGGGCAGCAGAACGTGCAACGGGCAGGCAGCACAGGGCAGGCCAGGCCAGGCCAGGGCTGTGTCTAAGTTCCAGCTGATCTGCTTTGGTGGGAGTGATTCTAGAGTGGGCATGGGGCACACTGGGGCTGCTTGCTGTTGGCACTGGCAGGGAGGCACCGCAGGGCATGCAGGCTCCAGGCTGTTGCAGGGTGGGGGCGGGGGCTTAATGGCTCAGGGGTGGGGGCATGCATGGGGGTTCCCATGCACACCCCACTATACCCATAAACCTCTCCCCTCAAGCCCCATATCCAAACCGTCCTCCTCCCCCCACAAACCCCACATGCACTCCCCCAGACACCTGTGCGCCTCTGCGGGAAGCCCTGCTCACTGCTACATGCACACACCCCACCATACACATGCACACACACACACAACCCCAGCCACCCTCCCCCCTGTGGCGGGCCAGTAGCGGGTACTCCTGCATTGAACCACCCACCTCACTGCGCCCAACCACCTTCCAGGCTCTCAGTGCCTCCCTGGGGGCACCTCATGTCTGGCCAACCCCCTTCCTGGAGCACACCTGCTAGCCTGGGGATTCCACTGCCACCACCCAGAGCTCTGGACTGATTCTGGCTCTGCGCACCCTGGGTAACAGGCCTAGTAGCCCTCAAGGGTACTTGATTCACTTCAAGAAGTTGAGATGCTTCCCTCAGTCAGAAGCACAAGTAGTGGTCTCCCTTAGT
>NW_005842280.1:10678-16743 GCF_000455745.1 Alligator sinensis
GAATAGGGTACAGGGTAGAGCAATATCAGAGAAATCCCATAGAGCAAACTCCCCTGGCTGGGTAGCCTTTGATCATGCACCTGAGTTACTGCAAGCTGTATATCTAGTTAGAGCTCGGGTAGCTTACTCACAAGTATCATCCAGAGGCAGCTGGAGATTCCCTCTGGAAGCAGGCAGTTCCTTGATCATGAGTTCTGAGAGAGAGAGCAAGTTTCAGATGGTACAGCTCTTCTCTGTCTGAGTCTCCCGCATGGCTGCTGCTCCCTCCTCCTGGGCAGTCCCTAACTTATATAGCCCTTGTGACCTCATTTACCTGGTTCAATGGAGGCCAGCACCTGTTGGCTGTCAGCCAACCAATTTGAAATACATCACTAGTTGCCGGGCAGACTGGCAGTCTCTAGCCCACCAGGGAGGAAGCCCCTCACCCAGGTATGTGATACCAGTCAGAGGCAGAGGCAACAGGTTTCCCCCCTCCCTCAGGAATGTATCCAGCTCGGGTTACCTAAAGAGAGGGGGTAAAGGTGTGTCTCCTCTGCTGGGCCCATCCTAACCAAATTGTCACAGAGCAGAGTTTTTGGGGAGAAACAAAGGTGGCATTCTGCCACACCCTCCACACACCCTACAAACCCCATACCAATCCACACACCCATCCACACATCTCCACAAACTCTCCCCCCATACATACCCAACCACATCCATGCCCTCCCCTACACCCCACATAAATACCCACCCCTTCATACCCCACACCCCTTCACACTCCCTTATAATATACAAGAGTAAGACCTCATTTTGAGCTATTATGTAATCACCTCTATATACACCACACAAACACACACAAATCAGGACAAAATATTTTTTTTAAATAAAATTAAAATGTGTCACTGTCAATGTTTGATTTGTAGTATGCAATGTATTTTTTCCCAGTTCCAAGATGGCAAACCCTCGTGCCAAAAGGAGTACTTTTGAGGGCAATGGGGATGGAAAAAGGTCAGGGGTTAGGGGACAGGACTTCCAGACCCACAATGGCAACCAGGAGCCAGGGTACCTGCCAAGGGGCGGGGCTACCCTTGCCCTCAAGTTGAAATTACTGCCTGCCACTGTGTTACAACATCTATCTCTACTCTAGCCTCCATTTAGACTTACTGGTACACCTCACTGTGTGGTCTAACATAGAAATACAAGCGCGATGCTGACATCCAAACTGGATAACAAGCAGCTTCAAATTGTGGCATGTTGGCTCTCCTAAATAATGGACTGTCTCTTCTCCCTAGATCAGTGATTCACAATCAGGGTTCTGTGAAATCCTATTAAGGTTGCTGTACAATATTAGCATTGCTATGTGTGCAAATACCTCCATGTGTTCACAAGATAAACCCATAGATTTCAAATTGGAATCCAGTTTTAAAAAACTGTCTTTGCAACAGAATGTATTAGATTTCTGCACTCAAGGCTCATGCTATATTTAAGCTAAGATCTGGTGTTAGCTTAAGGGTGCATTGAGTCTAAAAAGATTGAGCACCATACGCTTTAGATGTTTTCCTACAGCTCAGTATTGCCAGTGTCCTTATGATAAGACTTTACAGTCAGTTCTGTTCACCCCAGGATTGCATCTCTTCAGCTTCCATGTAGCATGGACAAAAATGCACCTCAACATCTATGAGTTAGAGACAGAAAGCCAGAAGGAAACCTGGATAAACTTGTACATGAAGCCAAGGCAGAGCTTCTTGCTCATAGAGCTATCAGGTAACACACCCAGGGATTCTGAGTTAGAAAAGTACCTGCTTTCTGTTTCTGCTTTGTTCACTGGAAACACAAATTTGGTATACTTTTGTAAATAAGCAAAATGGCAGTAGATTTATCACAGATTTATCATCCTAACATAAATAAGCCTGCAAGGCCCTGAACTATTTCTAGCAAACTTTTCTTTCTCAGAAGAGAAGACTTGAGGGGACTAGATCGTGGGATAAAATACCTGGTTCTCAAGGATTCTTTGCCTTTGTGGGAAGAGGCACAACAAGAATCAAATGTCTGGAAGCTGAAAGGGGAACAATACAAATGAGAACTAATCTTAATGTATTAAGGAGGACAATTCTATATTTAGAGCCAAGTAGCAAGGTAACAAATGGATTCACCATCTTGTGCCAATCCAGACTAGATGTCTTCCCAGAAGTTGTGCTTAAATTAAGCTACTGGGCTTAATACAGAGATAACTGGGTGAAATTCTGTAGCCTCTGTTACACTGGAGTCCAGACTAGATGATGATGTGGCCCTTCCTATATATTAGAAATCTATGAATATTGTCTAACCCTATAAATCAAACAGGCAACAGTTAAAAACAAAACAGACCCTTTAATTTTGGGTTGATGTGATGTGATGTTGTTCTTGCATGAACCCACCCCAAACTGAGAACAGTGGGAGTTGCAGGCCCTAAGAACATTAAAACCTAACTATTTTAGGTGTCCCATTCTGAAAACTCTCACCTGGTGTCTTTTTTTAACAAGACACATTTGATCAGATTAATGTTCCAGTGGCTTACTCCTAACCAACAGTGTGTGCTGCCAAGCTCACAGTTGAATTATATACTGATTTTCTATTGTCTGTCTTGGACCTATAACCACTACAAAATAAACAGTTGCAAAACTTAGGTTGGACAAGTCATCTAAATGATACCAAAGTAATGATCCTGTACTGCAAGGATGTGGAATATCTTACCAGAGATCTATCATTTCTAACTGCTATAACTCTCCTCCATTTTTAAGAAAACCAACCCTATTTAGAAACCTTTTAATATTAATTTGAAATAGGAATTTCTGACAGGACTCTGGCTAAGTGATAATGGTCACCTGAGGACATTGTCAGCCTGCTACTTCTTGTAAGTGCCCTTCAGAATTTCTGACAAAAAGGATTTGTACTTTCATTATAACAAGTCTGTTACAAAATAAACTAATAAAAATGTATGAGTTGAGTACACCCAATTATATATAGTATTTGCTCACTACTGTGGAAACTACTACTGAAACCCACAGATTTCTTTATCTGTGATTCTTTTTTTCCTTTATAAGGGGAAATCGGGTTTTCTGCAAGAATGACTTAACTCCCAACTGGTCCATAAATAGCTGGATACATGCAAAGTGTACAGTCTAGGGCAAGTCAGTCTAGACTTCCCTTGAATTACTGGCCAAAGCTAGTAACTACCTAGTGCAGAAGAGATGTGTCTGCCTACATCATGGTAGAATAACATGGGAAGAGTTCATAGTATGCTGGAAAGCTCCTTAAGAATGGTTCTTTGTCTAAGAGTCTTAAAATAGTACATATTTTCTTCTAAACTGGGGACATATTCTGAGCGAATTACCTCACCAGTCTGGCAAACAAGAATTATTCTATATGAGTTTATCTGAGTCAGTCAGGACATTGGGGGCAAACTTTTATACATTCTGTTGTGTTTTGGACTCCAATAGCTTTTAATAGTACGTTGAAAACAAATAGCAATATGGGTCATTCTGGGGTCCAGACCTGACACAGAAATAAACAGGGGCAAATTGTATATTGAATTGTGGTATGATTTCTACTTTTAATGTAGTGTATACTGCCAAGGAGTCTAATAAGAAAACAATTATTGCTTATTGTTATTGCCTTGGTATTGATTCCAAAGCTCAGCATAAATTTTTCATGGCCTGAACACCAAGAAATCAGACTAACTAAAAGGTATTTGTAAACTTAATCCACTTGAATACAGTATTCCTTACTCAAAATCAGAACGTGGCTCTAGAATCAAATGGAAAAATACCAACTAATGTATTAAATCATACAAATGTAAGAGCCAACATGGAGCCATGACCCTGCTCTATACTGTAAACAAAAGTGATTTTTGTGAAGCTTAACTAAAAGAGAAAGGTACAAGTGTTAGGCAGGGAATCCATGCAAGAGGATAAGGATAAGAAGAAATCAAGGTTTAGGATTACACTGGGCATGTCTACAAGTGCACAGCAGACTAATTTGCTGTGCAGTAGAGCATCACCATGCAGCAATTAGACTGGTGTAAACTAATTTACTGTGCCGTCGGATAATGCCATCAGACACAAGTACTGTCTGATGATGGATTAAATTACTGTGCTTAAATGCACATGCAGATGATGACGTCCGGATTAGTTTACTCCAGCTCAAAATGCACTGGAGTTTATTCAGTCATATGAATTGTACGTAGACAGACAGCTAATATTAGCACAAGACTGGATCAAAAGTCCGCTGGAATAGTTCTGCTCCAGTTCTAAGCAGCGGGAGTTTTGGCAACAACTGTTAGTCCTTGGAACTAGGAACAGGAGCAGGCCCATGAAGTGTGATCACAATTTCTTCCTTTTTCCCCAACCTCCCCCTCCAAAGATGTTTTCCCAAGCTCCCCCCCGCCCTCCCTCAGGCATCTAGAGCAGCGTTTCTCAGCCCTTTGGGGCGGGACCCAAAAGCGGATTGCAAGAATATATGAAAGGGTTGTGAACAAACTTCAACAATGGATCAACACACCTTAAAAATGGGTTCTCCTTGAAAGGTGAGAACCATGGTGGCTTTTCTCGGGCAGGCTGGCACAATTCCAACCTGCAAGGGGCTGCTTGGCCCCCACGTGTGTGTGTGTGGGGGGGTGCGCGCGCGCCCGCGCGCGTGTCGGGGGCAGCAGGTGGGGAGTGAGGGGCACTGGGTCGGGACTGGCCATTGATGTTTACAAACGAGTCCTGGTCCAAAAAAGGTTGCGAACCGCTGCTCTAGAGCTGTGTGCTCTGGGGACCTGCCACGGGTCTAGCTGCACCTGGAACATCCATCCTTGAGCGCAGGAGAGCGCTCCGATGACATGTGGCCGAAGGAGGGAGGAGGGACGGGGACGGGCTGGGTCTCGGGCAAGCTGTGGCACTCCGGGCGGCGCAGAGGGTGGAGCCGGGGACCAGTTCGGGCCCGGGGGGCGGGGAGCCGGAGCCAGGGCTGCACTGCACCAATGCGAAGCGGCGCAGGACCGTGCCCTGAGCAGTCCCCTCCTCCTCCACGTTACAGCCATGGCGTGCCAGGAGGAGGAGGAGGAAACTCTTGCAGCCGCCCGCACGGCACGGGAGCAGCCCACAGACACCCCCGGCGGGGAGCCCGCTGAGCCTGGGCCGCTCCCTGGGGCGGTGCCGCTGCACCTGGAGGGAGTCGTGTAAATAAACGCCCGGGCTCGCTCTCGACCACCCCCAGCCGCGCCCCCCAGTCCGCTCCGGGGGGTTGGGGCACCCGGCCCTGCGAGTGTGTGTGTGATGGGGACACGGGTCCTCTGTCTTCGGGGGTGGGGGACGGGACTGCGTGTGTCGGGGGTACCTGCGTGTGTCTTGAGGGGGAACCGTCCGTGTCCCTCTTGTGTGTGTTTTGGCGGGGAAACAGTGTGTGTGTGTGTGGGGGGGCACAGTCTGTGTGTTGGTGGGTTGGAGTGACCGTCGTGTGTGCGTGTGTGTGTGTAGGTGGTGGGGGCACAGCTCTGCCTTGGGGGAAAAGAGAAAGTGTGTGTGTGAGGTACAGTCCCTGTGAGTGCGAATAATGTGTCTGTGTATGTGTGAGAGATGACGGCACAGTCCCTCTGTCTTGGGGGGCGAGAACTGTATGTGTTGGGCTACAGTCCCTCTGCGTGTGCCTTGAGGGGGAACTGTGTGTGTGTGTGTGTGTGTGTGTTGAGGGGCCAGTCTCTTGTGCGTGTCTCGTGGGGAGGGAACAATGTGTATGTGTGTCTGTGTTGGGGGCACAGGCCGTGTGTTGGTGGGTTGCAGTGACAGTCGTGTGTGTGCTGGGGGGGAGGCACAGCCCCTCTACCCTGGGGGAAGAAAGTGTGTGTGTGTGTGTGGTACAGTCCCTGTGAGCGTGTCTTGAGGGGAATAAGGTGTGTGTGTGGGTGAGACACAGGGACACAGTTCCTCTGCCTGAGGGGGCGGGAGGGAACTGTGTGTGTTGGGGGTACAGTCCCCTGCGTGTGTCTTGAGGGGGACGTGTGCGTGCTGGAGGGGGCAGCCCCCGTGCCTGTGTGTTGGGGGTGAAGGTCCCAGCACCGGCCCAGT
>NW_005842280.1:17406-26430 GCF_000455745.1 Alligator sinensis
GGGTAGGAAAAAAAAGTTTGCAGCTCACTTTTGCTCCGGAGCAAGTAGTAGGCGAGGCCCTGGGCCCCCGCCCCAAGCCCCGGCTGCAAGGCGCCCCAGCAGGGAGAGGGCCCCCTCCCCCATGCAGGTGTTCCTGCGAGCCCGCTGCAGGTACGGGGAGGTGCTGCGCTGCAGCCCGGCTCCCCTCCGGGATGAGCTGTTTCCTCCCCGTGGGTGGGTGGCGGGGCTGCGGCGGGGGGGGTTGGGCTGGACCTGGAGCTTTCTGCTTGCAGCCTGGGCCGGGAGGAGCCTGAGATTGGCCTCGGCCCCCCTCCGCCTGCTGGCCGGCGCACATGGCAGGAGGCTGGGCTCCGGGTGGGTGCTTGTGGCGGGGGAGGGCTGCTCCAGGACTTCCCACCCTGCTTAGGAAACTAGTTTTAATGGCAGGCGGCCTAAGGAGGGCTGAGGCGGACAAGGTTCCTTGGGGAAATTAGATCTCTTTTATTAAGCCAGCTAAATGGGGGAAAAAAATGGTTCTTTGTAAGCTTTTGGTCACCAGAACCTTTCTTTCGGGCTGAGGTATTTCTCCCGTGTTCCCCGCAGTGTGGCTTCCCCGAGCTGCAGCAGGGAAAGTGCAGAGGCTTGCTAGCAGGCCTGAGAGTTTGAACAGTCCTTCTGTCAAGTATCCAGTTTGTAGCTGTATTGGTCTAGAGGCAAACTCACGGTAGAGGTGGTATCTTTTATTAGACTTACTAGATTTTTGCAAAAAAAAAAAAAAAAAAAAAAAAAAAAAAGACTTGCTTTATGGAATTTTTGCAAAAAAAAAAAAAAAAAAAAAAAAGAAGGTCTTTAATTGGAAGCAGCACTTAGACTCTGATTCTCAGGCTCTACCTGAAGCCAGGTGGGCATTTGTGCCACTTGCTTTTCGCCTCAAAAGAAAGTTCTGCTTTTTGGTCTTGAGGTCAATCCCTGAAAAGCGTTTAGGATTTCATCTGGTCGGACTGTGTGTTGATTCTGGAGGGAGCTGTCAAAGGAGTGTTTTGTTTTGTTTTTTTTATTTTGGAAAAGGATGCGCACAAGACTTAGGAAGCATTTTGCTGTAATTATGTCCAGGATTAGGCACTGGTAAAAGGCAAACTTATGCCCAGATACTTAGGTGGTTAGACCTCCCTTTAAAGGTAGTTAGTTGCTAAATGTCTTTAAGGATGTAATGTGGGCCTTTCCCCCTGCTTATTGGCCTGCAAATAGTTTTGAAAATGCAGTTGAACTCCCACCACTAGAACAAAAATAGCACTTGAGTATGCCCAGCAAAACTGCAAATTGTATGTTATATACTTAAAAATCCTGATTTGTCAGCTTACTTTCACATAGGTGAATCTGTTTCTAGCAAGGTCACTTTTAAGTTTTCCATCTGATATCCTTCTTTAAGCAAGCCATTGCATCTGAACTGCACAGTTGCCTGGGAACTTTTGCTAAGCTCTTGAGATGTACAAGCATTACTTTTTTTGTCTGCTTGTTTTCCTCAGCAGTTTGTAATAAATTGGGAAGTATTGCTTATCTTAAGGCCGGGACCGTTTAATTTTGTGTTCTCAAAATACGTAGAATAGTGAGCAAAATTGTACCCTGGTGGTTTAAATACCAGATGATTTGCAAGTAAAATTAATTGGCAGTTAACCAGTTAAGAAATGGATAATGCCGACTCATCCCTCTACTGACTTCACAAATTAGTTTTCATGTCTACCAGTCAACTACCCACGCTTGATTATTCAGAAGTAAACTTTGTTTCTGTCTTTAGTTCATTAGGCCTAATAAACTCAGACATGTTTTTGCTGTGCCAGCAAATAAATGTTGCCTGTAATACTTCTAGTTACATGAGATGTGTAGAGCCTTCCAAGGGAAAATAATAACAGCATTCGAAAATGTGATGCCCCACAACTGAATTATTTACGAAAAAAGTTACAGAAGTACTCAACTGCAGTATAAATATTATTTATCATAAGGGTTTACCTGAATACAGTTTTATATCTTTGGAAGCTTTCATTTCACGGTAATACACTAAATGTGAAGTGATTAGTATTCATCCACCATACTTGGGGATCCTATTCTTCAGGTTGGCTTGCATAGGTGATCCCTGTGTCTGTATGCACCCCTGGCTCCATGAAAGCACGAGGACTTACCCATGTGGAAAAATTTGTAAGATTGGGATCTTACTGTGTTTCTTTTTCAGAATATGTTTGGTACTGTAATTAAACACCCAGTCCTGATGATATCAGTGCATTAATGAAGCATTTGTGTAACGATTTGCATAATTTTGTTGCAGAAAATAGATTATTGTGCTTCTTATCTTACCAGTTTTGCTTTGCACATTAATTGTATTGGAGCAAAGATTTCTTTAACTCAATGACTATTTATAAAAAAGAGGGTGTGTTTTAGTTAGGTGTGTAAGAAAGTCAGTCATTTCTTTTTTAAGTCTTGATATGTGAAGTGCCATGTACCTATGAAACACTCAAGGTACATTAACTTGTGTCTAAGGTTTATTAAGGCATACATAAACATGCACTTAACTACTTTACTGCTAGTGTCATGGAGCACTGAAGATATGTTTTTCCTTAAAAAACAAAAAACAAAAAAAAAAACAACCCCCCCCAAAATAAACTTTATTATATAGGTTAGCATGCAGATTAGTAAATATGTTAATTTTAATTTATTTATGGATAATGCATAATTAGTTAAATAATTTTCTCTATGATGGTGTAAATTTACATCCTCAGTTTTTCTTTGAGTAACAGCTATGAATTGTCCCTTATCATGGTTGTTCCCGTTGCCCTGTACTTTGCCACACGTTTTAGCTTTTAATTCTTTCATACCCCCAAGTTTTGTAGTCAACAAGTATTTGGTCTTGGTAATTATGATTGATAGGTAATCATTTGGTGATCATGTTTATGAAGTACACTAAAACAAACAAATTCATACATAAACTGATGAGTGACTAGCTGTGTTGTGCGCGTGCACACACACACACATGTATGTAATATAAATAAATACAAGCATGTAACTTATTTTGACAAAATATATTTTTTAAATGAGCTATACAAAAGTTTTATCTGCATAGGCAGTGCTGAATTAGGCTATTGGTGGAATGATAGGGCTTAAACTTGATAACCTTGCTGGCAATGAATGCCATTAACTCTGCCATTAATATCAGTAGAAATCGGGGTCTAGCTATGGGGTGCCTCAACTGCTTTCACCATTTTCAAATGGGCTGTTATTAGTCTAAATAAACCACAGGATGACTAAACTCTTTATCTGACATTGAGTGACTCATTTTGGGTTTGGATGAACTAAGAAATTCTTTGTTTCCTATTTATTTATTTAGGTCTTTGTACAGCTGTTGATCACAGATCTCTGATAGTATTTTGGAATCTAATATCACGAAATGTGCATGCGTTTTAGCTTAGTTTCTCATTTCTGGAAGAGGCATACATTTGACCAGGGACCTAGAATCTTTTGGTTCTAAACTTCAAATTCCATCAGTTCACCTCTGTGATTATTTTGGATTTTCAGGAATCCAAGAAGGTAACTATAGTTATTAAATTGTGAACATAATTCATTAAGTGTCAGGTAGAGAGTCTGAAAAAAATGTAAGGAAAGCAGTCTTGTATGTCTTCTGTGTTTCAAGGTGTAAGGCAGTACTGCAACATTCTTTTATTAATGAGACACGGTCAAAGTTTTTTCTAACATTTGGTGATGCCGTAGGTTTTTTCTTTTTAACTGAATTTTACTGTTTGACCAGCTGTTTTTGCATTGTGGGAAGAAGTGCCAGGTGAGCTCTGTTCTCTGCACATCCAGTCTTACCCATTAAAGTTCTGGAGTCTGAGACAGGTCAGTCTGTCAGGATGCCCTCAGTTGCCATCCGAAAGCAACAAATTATGTTTCTTGGGCATTTGTTCTCTGTCCAGTATGTAGTAGTCCATTTTTGTTCTCCTTGAGTCATCTTTAGCTTGCCTTTTGTTGTACTAATTTAGGTTTCAGTTTAAATCCAAAATAAAACTCCCTTTAGAATTATTCTAATAGCCCAAAGTAAGCCTTTTTTTTAAATTGAGCCTCTGGGTTTTTCAAACCTATCAGACAATGAGAATTGTCTGGTGACAATGGTGAAACCTTCGAGAAAGCTGATGTAATGCTGAAGAAGAAATAGTTACTAAGTGAATCCCCCGTTCACAGGTCTGCCAGTAATATTTTGATGTAGGCAGGTGTCTTTATGTCTTTGTATGACAGTGTTAGAGTTCGTACAGTAAAGTAATTTTTTAAAACCTATGGCCAGGTTCATTGAAACATAAAGTAAAACTTAAAAAAAAATCAATATTTGATATAATAGTGATGGAGAAATTCTATTTTTCCAAACTTTTGAAAAAGCACTAACATTAGTGAAAAGTTTAATTCCAATTAATTTCTTAAAAATCTTAAATATCTTTTGATTGCTGTCTTTTTTTTATTTTTTATTATATATAGGTATAAATAAAATATCTAGTTGCATATTCCAACTCTTTCCATGGCTTCCCACTTCTGAACACACCAGTATTTTTCCTAAATTTACTTATAAGAGCAGTTCCACTGTGTTCAGGGACATGATTCACAAGAATAAAATTACTAGGCACTAAAGTATTCTCAGTATGGATACCTGAATGGGAAAACTAAATTGCAAAGGAAGTACATTCCACACATTTAGTCCCATGCAGTACTATAAAATCTATTCTTAAGTCATGTTTAGTTCTGAGAAACTTCTTATAATCAACTGTAGCATTACAGGGGAAATCATGCCTTCTCACATATACCCAAAAACAGCACATGTAATTAAAAAAAAATTTTTTAATAACGTCTATTCTTCCTTCAAAGGCTATGGTTGAAGATGATTTGAAGGACACTGGCAAAACTTTTGTCAATTTTCAATCTTTTGCTTAAGAGAAAATAAAAAGACTTTAATTGTGGTTGTCCTTGAGGGGTACCTGGGAATGTGACAGTTTTTGAAGATTCAGTATTCCTCTGCAGTTCTGATCTGCAGTGTTGGGAACATGTTTGCCTGCTGTTCTTGAGTTGTGGGCAGTGTCTTGCCCATTCATAAAACGTACCGGTCTCTAAAGAGTTACTGTATATACAGCTGTCTAGTCCAGGCATTAATCTGGGTGACTACTGTTCTTTCATTTGCTTAGTCCCATACCCCCAGATTCTTATGAAAAATAGATGTTTCATATTACTTAGTAGTGATTTGCTCTTCAGGGATGAGGAATGGCACCATCTTGACGTTCATTCTGGTTTGGTAAGAATAGAAACTAAAAAGTCTCTTGAGGACTGTTTATTTCTGTTGCCCTTGACTAGGTGCATCATATGAAACTTTCTTAAGGAGCACCTGGGGTCCTGTTGGAAGAGTGCTCATTGATTAGTGGATATAGACTTTCACCGTGGGTTGCCACAGGAAGGAGTTGGGAACCACAGAAATTCTAATGTTTTGCTGGAAATTTAGGCTGGGATAGAATTTCCCTCTTAAAAGTATTGTGTTGTATTTTGCCTTTATATATACACTCAGTGTTATCAACTGTCATGGTTTTATTGTGAGCTTTGTGATATCTGGTGATTTATGTAAAGCCTTAGTTACAGGAGTTCTGTAAATGTATGATAATCTTGACTGTCACATTTTTAAGCAACTTTTTAGTTCTCAGTTGCACAGAAAAGCTGGAAAAATGGCTTCAGTGTACCCTTCAGGCTCAGAAAATCAGAAGGCAAATAGAGAGCATACTTTTTTTTCTGGAACAATCTATGAGGCCTGACTCAAGATTTTTTTTTTGACAGATTTGTTGGTATTGTCCCCTGCAGTATTCTAGTAGAAAAATTTACAGTAGGGACACTACAGCATTTTAGATGCTTACTGTAGTATTTTTTATAAATATATTTTGAAGTTCAAAGTGAGATGAGTTTTGTGGTTTTAGTTCATTTTGTAACAAAAAGTAATACGTCTTTCACAGACAGCCCACCTAAGTTTGCAAAATTTGACTATCTGTTGCAGAAAGGCCCAAATGTCTGATATACACACTTACCTTAAAAGGTAGTGTTTTATTCTTCCCCAAGTCACTGTTGAAAACTTGTCAGAATTGTATCTGGGGCCCTTATCTTCAGTGCTCTATGCTGGCGTGGCTGGCATGTGGGTAGATCGCTTTGAGCTGTATGAGCACAAATATTAAATTTCCCCTCCCCCTTGGTAAGAGACATTTGTTAAACCATTCAAGGCCTTATCTTACATTTTCTGGTGTCTTTTTAGTCTAAATAGAAAACAGTCAATCTCTTCTTCTCTCGTCAGCTGCTCATATTAAGATTTGTGATAGAGGTTGTGTTGTGATGTGTCCTTGAAGAAATGCTACACTGGAAAAAAAAAATCGCGGTGCTTTGACTCCACTGCTTCTGTAGTGAAGCTGGATTGTTAGCATGTGATCTTTTTTGACACAGTGGTTGGGGTTTTGGGGGGTTTTGTTGTTTTGTGTTTTTTTTTGCATCGAACACCTTTTCATTAATTGAGCTAGAGAAAGCTTTTTAAGAAAAAATAATCCAGAGACTGGTAAAACTGGAGCAATGCAATGCGGGGGAAATTGCATTAGTTGACAAGTACAAATTAATACTAATTAGTTTACTGTTTTCAGAAGCAAAGAATGGTCATCTGGGGAGGACTCTATTTATACTGCCCCTGTTTAGACACTGTTTTCCAAGGTTCTTTAAGGACAGTGTGTGTACATTGGGGCTGGGGAGTTCACCTCCTATAATTTCCCTAGAATTCAAAATCAAAATGTAAATATTTCTATGAGGAGGATGTGAAAAATCATTTTGTTTTCCTACCTTCTGAAGCAAGGAAATATTTTAAAGTCTCAACATGTATAAGGTTTTATTCTTAAGCTCTATGTCTATTTAAAGAAAAAAAATACCTAAATGGTCAAAAAGTAAAATGAATCTATGCTGCATCCTTTTGATTTCCCCCAGGTGTCACTGAGGGGGCAGTTTTGGGGGGTGTGTGTGTGTGTGTGTGTGTGATGTCTGCATTCTAGTTTTATATAATAAAAACAGGTCTGAGATAAATTTATCTTTAAAGCCAGATCTGAAAGCTGCAGTTTGTTTAAGGGCAAGGTTTCTTTCTATGCTGACAAAATTTCAGCATAAAAGTGTGTGTTTGTTTTTTTTCCAGTAAAGCTTGTATCACTTGCTGAATTCTCATTTGGAAAATTTTGGTTCTTCAGACAGTTGTCTGAAAGCATAGCATTATCTTGGTTCTAGGTCCCAGGCTATTTTACTGTCCTTTGACTACTTCGGGTAGACAAAGGAAAACTGAATCAGTTGTAAGTAACAGTGCACTTTCATTGATAGATTTAGACCCCAGAATTTTCAGTTGTTGTAGTTCTGCTAGTGGTAGAGATTGGGAAGTTTAGTATAGATCGTGCTAGGAGACTTTTACCATGATGCTTTATAGCACTTCCTGCTGCCAGTAGAGCTTTGCAGGTGAAAAGTTATAGTTCTTAAAGACATTTCAGTATTAGATAAAACATGAATTTTGTAGTTATTTGCTCATTATGTAAGGATCAGATTGGAGTCTTTTAGTTACAATAGTAGTTTACTGAATCAGGAATGAATCCTGGTCATTAATATAAAGTAATGTAGAGTTATGTCTTCTGTTACAAAAATATAAGATTTAGCCAAATATAAGTGTTTCTTTACCTCAGGTGTGCTAGTAGAGGCCTTGTGTCAGTGACTTCGCCTGTATTAGAAGCCCTTACTTTTGTTTCCAGTCGTTTCATTTTGCCTTGCCTTTTCTTCTGTTTTTGTCATTCCCCAATTTTTAGGAGCCAGCTTATCTTGCAGATGGGCAGACTTCCTTGAAGTAGAGGCACAACTTGCCATTTATAATATGAGAGAGCATTTCATATTGCATTTTTCTTCTGAAGTCTCAAAATATCACCTTTGTCTTGACCACAATAGAATCTTAAAATATAAAAGTTCCATCGTGATTACCCAACCTGCGCTGTATTAAGTCATATGCCAGGCTGCCCTCTCATTCACCTCAACTGACTTTTCATAATGTTTAACGCACAGCATTTTTAGATCAACAGTTTTGTTTCTGCTTCATGATTCTGATAGGGCAGGCAAAAACCAGTCCCATTCCTAACTCCAATATTACTATATTGGGCTTTGTCTCCTTTGAAGTGCTGAGATTCCATTTCCTAAGGAAATACCAGCGTATTCCAACAGAGCACAAAAGCCACAGAGACTGCTAGCCTACAATATGTGGTGCAGGTTTCAAGAAGGGTTAATAGTTGTCTATTCAGCGTGCAGTACATACTCAACTGAATGTCTCCCACACAGGTATCTGTTAGTATGTATATTCTTATCTCTGTTTTGTATCTTCAATTTCACTGTTTCCAATTTTTTTTTACTTGCCAATCATCCTTTAAAGATAACTGATAAAAACGCACACTGTGATTTTTATAGTATTAGAACATATCACTGTGTAGCCTGTGTTAATTCGTTTTCTTCACATTAGCTATTATTGTGCGCATGTATTTTATATTTTTTTACTTATAAATTTTACTACTCCATGTAAAATGTATGCTTACAGTGATGATGATAATAAACAAATGTTTATAATAATATTATAATGAGCTAACAAGTAACTTCTGCAAAAGCGAGACAGAGAAATACTCTAGAGATAAATAAATATTTATCCTGTAGAGGAACCAAGATGTGCTTTATAACTTGCTTTAGATGTGAATTTGACATTCTAAATTTCTTTGGTAACAAGGTAGGGGGTATCCAGAACAAAGCAGAGGATAAAACTTTCTTCATACTGCCAGGTGTTACTGGTGGTATTTTTCCCTCCCTTTCATAAGAACACTGTCCAAACTTCTTTTGCTTCATGATAGGAAAATTGACTGGAACCTGGTGGCCAGTACTGTTAATGGATGGCTCTAGATGTGAACAGTGAGAGTGTAAGAAAAGTATTGCGTGAGCAGG
>NW_005842280.1:26461-28529 GCF_000455745.1 Alligator sinensis
ATTTCCCCTCCAAACTTGAATCAGTCATAATAGGCTCTGCATTTGTCAGCCTGCAAAAACTTGATAAGCTTACATGGCTGAGCACCTGGGTGGAATCTGGTTTTAGGTCAGTAGATAACCCTTTTTCAGTGTAAGGTGGTTGTGAATGTGAATTGTTTGCATGTAGCTACACCCTATGTACAATTTGTATCCATCTGTTTCTTTTTGTTCAAGACTGTATTAGTAATTACTTCCTTCTTCCCTCTTTCCCATTCCCTCACCATTGTAGGAGCCAGTCGCACATTATACTCTAACCATTGAATTTTATGTTGCACTGCAGCATATAATATTATTAGATCCCTTCCATACCATTCTGGTATAGTATCTAACCAGTTCCCACATAGTCTGCCTCCTGATCTGCTATTCTCTACAAGTCAAGAATCATGGTCTTTAATAAACAGCCATCCTTCATCTGACCCAAATGTCCAAACAGAAGGACCTTCGTCATTGGTGTTTCAATGACATAAGCTATATAAATCATTAGTAATTAGAGCTGTATTTTCCCAAAAAGTCAGTTCACTCCTTTTCTTACTTTTATTTTCATTGACATTTTGTGTTTCATTGAAATTTAAAGGTTTAACAGAGCTGGTAGAATATTTTGAGTAGTGGTGTATACTGAGTCTCAGTACTTTTTTTTTTTTTTTTTTTTTTCTTCAAAAGATCTCAACTTACTTTATACTAATTTTGTTCAGAAGCTCCTATTGCCTTTCCAGAGTGGGTGGCAGTCCAAGACTGACTGTCAGTGTACAAATACTTGAGTAGTCATTGATTTGCTATAAAACAGCATAGTTGTTGACTACTCTTTTTTTAGTATAATAAAAAATAGAGATGGAAGTGAAGTGTGTCTGCAGTAGTCCTTTCCCCTCTCTTGTGCTTTCCCCCATATCAAATTACAACCTCTTGAAAGTATCTGCTCTGACAATAATGTGCTTTCACTTCAGTTTTTATAAAGTTGATGCTACAATAAGTTAAAACAGGGGTGTCGAACACACAGCCCATGGGCTGCATCTGGCTCTCAGAGCCAGGGCATACAGCCCATAGACTTTTTTGTCTCAACTCTGGCTGCAATATGGGACCTTCCTCTGGTGGCAGCTAAGCACCTGGGTGAGATGTGTTGTGTTGGAGCCCCAGCAGTATCATGGCTTGTTCACAGGCTACAGCCAAGTGCCTGGACAAGAGCCATGGTGTTGGAGCCCCAGCAGCACTACAGGAGGAAGCCCAGCACCATGGTTTGGTTCCACAGTGGCAACCACGTACCTGTGATGCTGAGCTGCTTCTTCCAGCCCCAGCTCCTGCCGTGAGAAGAAGCTGCGGTGCTGCTGCAGCTCTTGCTGGCTTGATTGCCAGATACCTGGGTAAGAGCCATGGCACTGGAGCCCCAGCAGCACTGTGGGAAGAAGCCTGGCATCGTGGCTTGTTGCTGAGGCAGCACCTGATCACCCAGAACAATGGGCCTCTTCCCACTGGGTCCTGGAGTGGGCACTGGGTACAGCATGGTATGGAGGGGAATCTGTGAGCCTGATCCGGCCATGGGGCTAGCCATTCACCATTCATCTGGCCTGTAAACTGGTTTCATATCATTCATCCAGCCTGTGGGGCCAGACAAGTGTAACACCCCTGAAGTAAAGAAGGAATGCGAGAAAACACCTTCTTGGGTAAATATAAGGGTGAATTCCTTGTTCATGTGTTTGAAAACCACAAATCCATTACAGTGGATATTTTTTTTTTTATCTTTGATTTTGCTTATAGTGAAAATCAGAGTTTAAAGTTTAACCTCCACCCCCCCCCCCCCCAAAAACAAAACAAACCAACAACACATGTTTAAGAAGTAATATGCGGTGTCCGTGGATAGAGGAAATGTGCAGAAAAGCTATAAAATAACAAAGCAAAAATTCTGCCTTCTTTACTTAGATGTATGTCTTCAATCTCATTTCTTGTGAAATAAAATAATACTTAACATAATGGTGGAAAAGTCTATGCCATTTTAACTTTTTTTTCGGGAAGAGTGGGGAGGTAAACCAAACTTCAG
>NW_005842280.1:28539-57227 GCF_000455745.1 Alligator sinensis
GGAATTTTTAATATGAACATTCAATACATACAACTGAACCATAGTCCATAATAGCTTAAAAATGCAATTCGGTTTCTTTCTATGGGTGATCACTTTGTTAACAGAGAAGTCTGTTCTGTTAAAGAGCAACTTTAATAAATAATTTGGGCCCAACAGGTAAAACATTAGCTCCATATAGACTGTTAAACAAAAGAGCAGAGCTATGAAGGTGGCACTGTAGAGTTTGTGTAAATATGTATATATAGTTTTGCATAAAACCTATTGAAGTAAACGGAAAGACTCTGGTTGGCTTTAGATTTGGTCTGTAGGGTCCAATTCTGCAGTCTTTACTTGCCTGAAGTAGTATCTATTCATATGAATAGTTTTGATGACTTTTATAAGACCACTCTTGGGAGTAAGGATTTTTCAGGGTTGGGGACTGTAAATTAGCGCTACTGTGTGAACAGTTACAGCTGTTTTTCTTTTTATCTGAAGTAATGGCACTGCCCACTTTGTAACCCTTTGCTGTAATTTACTGAAAGAGAAACTGTCATGCTTAATCCCTATACAATCTTTCCAAAAATGTCTTTTCACATGTAGAACTTTTTGTTTGTTTGTTTTTTTCCAGGGAATCTTGAAAGCTAACACTAACTCTTTAGAAAGAAATAAGAGTATAAAAGAATGATGCAACTTATTCTTGGTTTCATCATGTGTAACGTACCTGGTCTAATAGTATGTAATGCATGTGCACAGTATTGTTTAGGACTGCTTGCTGCTAAGTCATGTCATATTTTTAAAAGCCTGTACCTTATATATGCATTGTGCAATTAGATCTTAAAACTATTATCCAAATGTTGATGATTGGCTTAGGTTTCCTAATGGAAGCAGGACAGAAGTATGATGGGCCTCTGCTTTGCCATTCATAAGTAATCCAGTATTACTTTAGGCTGGTTCTGGATAGCAGTCGTGAATTCCTGAACCTTTTCTGTTGAAATTGGTTGGGATCTTGTCGCTGACTTAAAGTGTGAGTGGGTCTAGTGGACCAAATTAAAAAAAAATCAGGTTTCTTGTGAATGAACTAGCTTTCAGACTGAGTCAGTGGTGCGCATACAGTATATGCTGCAAAGATTAGTCACCACTTACTGTAAATCTTTCCTATGCTTGGCAGACATGGAGTTGTACCATACTACAGTTAGATGGCTTTGTAGATTGGAAAACTTTAGGTTAATATTCTCTCGTCTGTATTTTTCAAAGTAGAAGTACCCTGAGACCTGTGAATTGCCTCTTAAAAGACATAATGAAAGATTTATAGATAGAACTGTTTTTTCTCTTTCTCTCTCATACCAGCTTCACACAGAGAGAGAGAGAGAGAAAGTGAATAAATGATGCAACAAAGACGTTTAGAGACTTGTGCTTACATGTTAATAGTGCTGAATATTGCTTTGCCCTGTCCTGTGCAGGTTGGTTTAATTGTGTGTGCATGTGTTTGTTTGGTTTTTTTTCCCTTCATTGGTAGATTTCAAGCTAAGTTAGTGTGAAATGCCTGTTTAGTTTATGATGACATTAACACTACAATTACAGGATTTATACTTAGAACTCCACATTTGTAGTTGCCAAATAGCAACTTTAGGAAATTACCCTTCAGGATGTATCTTGTTGTATATGTTCCTAGTTCTAAAGTTATTTATTAGCACAGTAAGAGAACACACTGCTTTACGAAAGCATAAGGTAAAATCCCTACTTTGAAGAGTTTACATTAAAAAATAACCTTTTCCAAGTGTAATGGAAACTTTGGTAATGTTTGTGCATTTTTCTGAGTTACCCAAGTATGACAGGAGCATTTTTCATGCTTACAAATTTTTTTTTCCATGGTTTCTTTCTGAATTTGTTAAACTTGGTTCAGAAATAACAGTTCCAAGTTTTAAAAAAAATGTATCTAGACATTTTAATTGCATATTGATGCCGCACACTCCTTACTCTTCATCATTTTTGCACCATTCTGATGGGCTGCAATTCCAGATTCCTTCATATGTTGCTATAGAACTAAAAACCTTTCCACTGAGATGATAATGGATGAGAACACATGGGAGGGAAGGGGGAGAAGCAGGAGAATAAGCAATTCAAACATCCCTAAAAGCTGAGGGCCAGTGTTTGTTATTGGTATAGTTCGGTAAAACTCCATTGAGGGCATACATACGTAAACCAGTAGTTTGAGTGTTCCCAGTTGTGCTGACTGTGCAAACAGTGCTTTCAGTTCTCTAAAGATCAAATAGGAATGTAAAGTTGTAAAAGGTTGTGTAGTTAATATTAAGGTATGGTTTATCTTGAATAGTTTCTTTGAAATGAAGGCTGAAAAATCTGCATACTTCACTGTGTAAGATTCTCGATCTGGAATGAGAGATTTCTTCCTCTCCCACCCTGGATTTTGCTTGGAATTTGGACCATGCGTTAATTCAGTCCCTGCTCCACTCTTTTTCCGTCCCTGCTCCACTCTCTCCTTTTCTACCACCACCTGTGTTCTTAATAAAGTGCTTGGTATCTATTTCTATGTGTAGAAATAAGGGCCAAGTGCATTTGTTTTGGTAGAGGATGTTTAAAATGTTCGACAGTATTTTTGACTTGTATTTGATCCTGTATAGTACACTGCTGGTCTTATTTTAAATACAAGCAGAGTACACTTAAATGGATTTCTTTCGAGTTCTGTATGATGATAACATAGGGTGAAAATCCTGGATTTAAGGACCTGACCTAAAACCCATTAAATGAGTAGGCGTGGTTGGGCCTTATACCTGCAACCAGACAAAGTAGTCCTAGATTCAGAGTAGTTCTAGATATACTCCTATTATTGCAGCAGAGTGCTATAGGTTATGAGAGTGAGAGAAGTGGGGGTGGGCTGCTATTCCAGTGAATGTGCTCAATTTTTGTCTTTGTTACTAAAATCTGGCTTCTCTTTTATTATACCTTGCTCCATGACTCTCCAGCCTTTCTGTTGCACAGAGATTCTGCCTTTCTTGAGTGTTAGGAGTGCTAGTTTTTTGCACCATGCATTTTTAATTTGCTGTTCAATAACTCTGAGATTCCTCATCTCAAACTGAAATTAATGGCTATTCACACATGATATTCTGGTGAGGAAAGAATTATTTACTGACTGCAGTGTTATGACTAAGAATATAAATGTATGAGATTAAAAAATGCAAAGTTGGTTACCACAACAACCATAACTGCATTGTTGCACATAGATGATCACTCGGTACCAAGATAAGCAATGATTTATAGAATTGGGTTAGAGGTGCCTAGGATATGGGTGTTGCGTATATACATACAGAATTAGGCTTTAGCATTGTGTAATTTAGTATAGACATTGAAGTATAAAGTTTAATAAGTTTGTTGTACACAGAGAAAATGTCCAATAACAAGAGCTTATAATGAACAGTACTGTTTAAATCTAAAATAATATCCTCAAAAAGTTACATCTGGAGCTGTGCAAAGGGTGCAAAGGAGGGTTGGGCAGATTCCATAATAGCTTGGTGAAACAGACTTGATTGGAGGATTCTGGGGTGGGGATAGAAATCAAATTAAAGTTGACATTTTTTTTTTTTTTAAGTGGCTATAGCAGACTGCATTTTTTGTGATTTTTAAAGCAGTTTTAAAGTGAGTCACTTTCCATTGGGAAAAATAAATATCTTATGAAAAGAAGGGAGAAACATGCTGGTAAACTTATGCCTTAACATATACCAGAAGCATTACAACAATAAGATGCTACAAATACACAATGAGTTTAATCAGTGGTTGCTGTAGGAATAATGATTTTTTTTCTGTTACTTGTGTACATTCTTGGTTGAAAAATACATTACACAGAATATATTATGATTTGGCGGCGGGCGGCACTTAGGGATGAGGTAGGAGGAGGGATTGTATCTATTTTAAATAACAAAACAATAGTTATTCACAATCACATTAAGGAAGTTATCTGAAGCCCAGGGCCTCAGTGCATAAAGTGTTTTCATTCTCATTTTGTTTCCTTAGTTTGTTTTCTTCAACAGCAATACAAAAACAAAAAACCTAAACTGAAAAAAAGAAAAAACAACAAGGGAGGAAAGAATATAGATACATGAGCTGGAAGGTGAGGATGTGTATGTCCATATCTGCATGCCAGTAGCCAGATTACTGCCCTGGGAGGAATCTAGCTTGACTCTTGGATTTGTCCTCTGCATTTCTGTGAAATGTAAAGTGCTCAAGTATGCTGGAAACAGGCACATTGAAAACCTAGGCAAATAGTATTGCTGTGCTAGGCATTAAAGGGTAATTTGCTCTATCCAAAAGTAGGTATTAAAAACACTCTTGGATAATTGTTGGCCACAGGAGCAAATTTGTCCACACACATGCAGGAGTGTGTGTGTGTGTGTGTGTGTGTGTGTGTGTGTGTGTGTGTGTGTGTGTGTAGGCTTTTTTGTTAATTTAGAGCACAGGTGGGGGGAAATACAGCCCGTGAGCTGGATCTGGCCCGCCACTTGGTTGTATCTGGCCCATGGCTGCCCCCACGGTGCTCTGCATGGGGCTTAGCCCCATCTGGGGCAGCCTGTGCTGTGAGCCTGCCCGCCCCTGCCAACTACATTGCCCTGGCCCATGTGCACAGCTTCTTGGTGGGGCTGTTCCAGCTGCTGCTGCAGCTACATGGATACTGCTTGGGTACCCCCACCCCATTTCCAGTGGCTCCTTCTCTTCCTTTTGCCCCTGCTGTGCTGCTGTGAGTAGCAGGTACTGTGGGGAAGCAATGGGAGCTGTGGGGACACATGCCCAGCCAGAGGGGAGGGGAAGCTGCAGCCATGTGGCTCCTGCCCCAGTGCATGGGGCTCCAGTTCCTGGTGGCTTTCCACCCACTCTGCCCACCTGGTGCAGTGAGCAGCCACTTGTGGGCAGCTAAGTGGGTGGAGGGCAGCCAGAGTAGTGTAGCAGAGACAGGAGGAAGAGGAGCTGCTGGGGTGGGGGTGGGGAGCTGAGCAGTACCTGAGCAGCAGCAGGTGTGGGTGGGATTGTTGGGTGGGGCTTACCCCCATATAGAGTGCTGTGGGGCCAACTGTAGGCCAGATAGGGGAGTGGGCCACACCTGTACAACATTGCCTGGGCATGTTCTGCCGGGACCTAGTATGTGGGTAGCTCCCCACATATGCGCACACCCTCCCCTTCACAAAATATAAAATAAGATTTTATTTTGAGCTGTTATACAATCCCCTCTATACACACTACTCAAAAAACATAAATCAGGACAAAAAATTATTTTTTGAAATAACATTAAAATATAGTAAATATTTGACTTTTAGTATATGATTTTATTTTTTATCTGTAATTTGTTCAAATCATATTTTCTGAAAGATTTTGTGTGCAGCCCTTAGTTCACCAAGACTCATTAAGTGGCCATCCAGCTGAAATAATTGCCCACCCCTGATTTAAAGCTAGAGAAAGGTGCTTGATGGTTCTGGAGGCCAAAGTCCTGTTTCTCCATAGAATGGGTACAGCAAGGTTATCAGCGGTGTAGCTTGCACAGCTCCACTGTCCTGACTTGGAGGGAGGACTTACAGGGGCAAGAGTCAGTCATTCCATTGTCCATCTATTTAAATGCACAGCTACAATGGGAAGCCAGGTTTTTTGTCAAGTGTGCCACAAATTAAGCCCTGCATCCTCCCCAAGTGCTATTCCACCCCTCTTCCCTTGTCTGATCTGTTGCTCTTCTTTCTGTTCCCTGCCCAGTCTGATTTTTGTTCTCCCTGCCCTCTCCTCAGTCGGCCATATGTGTGCTACAAGTTGGCCACTTCTGCTCTTTTATAAAAAAAGATGCCATATTTTGTGACAGACATACCGACTCCTAGGGGATTATATTGAAACTGTTTTAAAAAATCATTTCACTTAAAGCCATCAAATGGACCTGTTACCACCAAGGTAGCAGTATTTTCACCCAACAGTGACTATTCAATTACCAAGGCCTTTAGGGTTATCAAATTTCCAGGTCCAAAAAAGAGGACACCTGGTAGGGGGGAACCGGGGAGGGGGCAGTGATATGCTGGTGCCCTGCCCCTGCCCATTCTGTTGCCTGTCACTGACAAGCCACACCCATCCCTGCTGCTGCCCCTCACTCCAGACCCACTGACCCCAGCCCTGCCAGTGTCCCTCACTCCCAAAAAGCAGTGCCCTGCTTCCCGCCCCTTGCTGGTGCCCCTCTCTCCTGACCCACAGCCCCTTGGTGCTGCCAGTGCCCTGAACACCCAACCCACAGTCACCTGTCCCACCTCCTGTGCCCCTCACTCCTGACCTGCAGACCCCTGACCCCCGTCAGCCTTGCTGCACGCTTGTGTTCTCTCTCTCCTCTCTTGCCTGGCTTGCCAGAGCCTGCATGGGGAGCACATGACCCCCGACAGCCAATCACCTTGCCTGCTGCTCCCAGCCCCAAGCATCCAGCCCGGGAAAGCAGAAAACCCGGACATTTACTCTTATTTTAAAAACCTGCCCAGGCACAGCACAGGGGTCCAAAGAAGAGGACATGTCCAGGAAAATCCGGACCTTCTCTCTTGCAGTCTCTGCACGTCTCAAAAGTAACAATGAAAGTGGAGTCTGCTGAAAATCCCTCAGGGACTGTTTTGGCCAGGTTTTGTTACCTTCCATAGAATTTTGTTGCTCCACACCCCAGTTGCATTAATTTTTCTCATTTCTTCAACTTAGCTGTGGATAGTGCCAAATGGTGTCACCTAGCAAAAACTTTGATTTGTTACTGCACTGGATTGGATTTGAATTGGGGAGATAGGAGCACAGAAGCACATTTTTTAAAGGCCAGGGAAGATGAAAAATCCTTGAAACTTTTTTTTTTTTTTTTCTTTTTGCCTTTTGGTTCTAAACAAAAAATAAAATATAGAGTATATGGAAATGACAGTCCTCAGGTGTTGTTTTTTTCCTTGTTGCCCTGGTTTCTAAAATTAAGCACAAAGAATATTGGAAGATTCTGCAAAGAATTCAAATTTATGTTTTACAGTCATGTGCTCACAAGGACTTTTTAATTCAATGCACATATCCAATAATCCAAATCCCAATAGACCACTGTATTGCAGTAGAGAAAGATGAGCCAAATTAGATAAATTAATAAGAAATATTGTTGAACTTCCATAATATTTATATTAACTATAACTTTTATTGCCTGAGTTTATTGTATTTCCTTCCTTATTTTTTCTATCATCCTCTTGTTCTCCCTTATGTTAAAACAAGAAAAAAGAAAATAATGTTCCATTATTAGTAATTCTGCTTATCTTTAATAAAATGATAGCTGAAAATTAGATCTTATGACCACAGTATCTCTTGTTCACGTTACAGAATTTACCACACCAGGGTGCTGTGGTGTAATGCTGTTGGTCTCTTGAGTGGAGACCAGAATCTGAATGCTTTGTGTAGTTGCACTCACTTAGGCCAGTAGTGAATTTGATTCTGAGGCTATAATGTGTTATGCTTGGTTTTGACATTCGCCCTGATCTTACTGTTTGAACGTGCAGGGGAGCAATGACGTTGAGCCTGGGAATGGGAGTGGCTGGGCTCAGTCATTTGTAGGATTTGGGGAAACAGTTTGTCCTGTCCAAAGAGCAAATCTTAAACCTAATGATGAATGGTTAGAGCACAGTAATATGGTGCCCTAACATTGTAAATGTTATACTCTTGACATACAATACCTTAAATTTATGTTATCCATTGCTGTTTTTAAAAAAAGCCTTGATTAACCTTATTTTTAGTATTACAAAACTAGACTCACCCCCCGGCCCTTTGTTATAATTTGTAAGGCAGATGCTACAGGAACTGAGAGAATTTTATCTAGCTCTCAGACCTTAATGTCTTGGCTGTTCTTTGTAATTGAAAAATATGCTTAATGAATATTATAGTCAATATCTTTTTTTAATAAATTTACTGTTGTTGACAAAATAAACCAAAAAAAATCTTAGAAAATGTACGCAGAATTCCCAGTGAAGTGAATTTTACAACCCAAAATTGTTGCAGTGCATTGCAGTAGTTTTCCCTTCCTCTCTTTTTTGTTCCTTTTTAAAAAAAAATTAAACCTGCAATTTTTCATGTACTGTTATTTTGCTCTTTCTGCTAGAGTCTCAATTTATCATATGAAAAAATCAATAAAAATACCAAAAAGTTTATTTATAAAGAAATACATGAAGAATCAGTGCAGAAATCTCACTGAAATGGTAGTAACAGCACCACTGTATCCATTTAGAATGAGGCACGTTATATTTTAACTTCAGCCTGTTAAAGGAATATTGTTAAAATAGCAGTTGCAACAAAGCTTTTAAATTGGAACTTGTATTTTTTTACATCATAATTCAGTTCAAATTAGTTCAGACTGTACATTGTTTGCTTCAGATGCTCATTACATTAGTATGTTTTTAGAGCATTATTATTGCCATTAAAAACTCACAAATTTTGATCTCATGGAATTGTCTGGGAGTAACAACACAGGTGGGTTTTTGTTTTCTGGTTGTTTTTTTTCTTGGAGTAAGTAGCTCTGTGTGTTGGTGTGCATACACTATTTTTAGAATCATTTCATAAATATCAGAAGTAAGCTTTACTGTAGTTTGTCAGAGATGATTGGCTTGGTGCATATGATTTGTAAATAGACATGCAAAGTACTGTAGGATGCATTGTGCAGCATTACAGAGCTTTTGCATCATTGATGTGAGAGGACCTCACAGTGCAAATAAATAAGCCTGTCCCAGGACTCATAGGGTGTGTGTAGATGAAACTGGTGCCCTAAATTGAAGTGGTGGGTTTTTAAAAACACAGTGCAAAAGCATTTAACCCGCTTTAAAGTGTTGTGCACACATGCCCCTAGTTTCATCTACACACAGCCATATATGCCAAGGGGAAGCTGATGGACTTAAAAAGCAATCTGTTTCTTACTGCTGTGTTAATCTAAGAAGTTAACCTGAAGCTTAGAGAGGGAGAGAGAGATCTTGAAAAATGCAATATTAAATAAGATATAGCTCCAGCATGTGACACAGCGTTCCCTGGTTTGCTGCAAAATGCTTAGTAATGGATAGATAATTCTTTTCTGTTCTATAAGAAGGGGAAGAGAGATGATGGATTCCTGTTTGGGTAAAATAAAAAAAAAAAGTGTGGCTTTCAGTTTAAAAACAAACAAACAAACAAAAACTCTTTAAAAAGGAAGTATTATAACTGGAAAGGTTAAGGAATCATGTCACACTATCCCAGCTGTATAAAAATCAGGTTTAACAAGTTGCAGAGGACTGTTACAAGAGGCCCTGGGAAAAGGTACCGTAGTGGTACAAATCCTGGTACAAGCTGTGAGAAGTAGCTCTGCTTATAAGAATTTGTCAAGAAATAGGAGAGGGATTCAACTGATGTAACTTTTTATTTAAAGTACGGCACAGGGGACCCTCGCCATTCATGGGGGATAGAGATCCCTGCGAATAGGGAAATTCGTGAATACATTGGTGTGTTCATGAATGGTGCGTGCCAGTGGGAACCTGGCGGCAGCAGGAGCCCAGGAGTGGCAAGCACAGAGCTCCCACAGATGCCACTGCCACTGTATCACTATACACTATGGAGAGAGAGTGCATGGGGAGAGAGCGTGGGTTCGAATATTTGCACTGTGAGTATTCAAAACCTCGACTAGCAAGGGTTTCCTGTACGAAGTATGGTCATGTTTCCTAGGCATTCTCTTGGATGCAATTGAATCCATTCATATATTGTTTTTCCCTTTCCCTATCCATCCCCTTTCCCATTTCTGTAGCCCCCATCATCTTCCCTTCTGTAGTCCTTTCTTGTTTGTGTTAATGGAATAAATGGTATCGGTGTCAAGGACGTTTAACGTATGACTGGGTGACTGTACAACATAAAACAGTTAAGCAGGACATGGGATTTCAAGTACAGAGACATCGGCTTGCTTGATCATTGTAGCAATTGAAGTAGGGAGCTCATGCCAAACTTTGGAAATGTGTTCACTAAGATGCATGCAAAAATTAGAACAAAACACAGAGTATTTTGAATCTGAAGTTCAGTGGTTGAACAGAACAAACGATCAAAACTTACTGACTTCAGTCCTTTTTTCAGAGGAAGGCTTTTTGTCAGTCTCTTATTCTGTCAAGCAATTCTCAGTGAGGAGAAAGGACTTAACTTTGCTGTTCAACTCCTGAGTGGTAAATGGTTTGTCACCTTCTCTGTCTTTGACCTGAGGAAGAATGTCTTGCATTTGAAAGCTTATCTAACTTTATCTGAGCTACATAGTTGGTCTAGTAAAAGATATCTTGACAAAGAAAGCAGAAACGGAACAACGAGGATGCCAGAGATGAGGAATGACACTTGTTTTTGTTTTGTTACACCCATAGTATCCAGGGTAGCTGGTTAGTCCCCTTGGGACTGATGTCTTGGTGTTACAGATAAGAGGACAGTTGTTGCTCTGAACTGTGGCTTGCTCTGTGGCTTGCTCCTCCTTTCTGGCTAGTCTTTAAAAAGAGAGAGACTTGACCAGTTTCTCTCAGGCCGGGCAGAACTGAATGGCATATCTCGCTATGCCCTGTTGGTGCTGTGCCTTTGGGCTGGTGTCAGGATTGGTGAAAAAACAATAGGCAGAGGCCAGGAGGAAGCTTTTGGATGATGGAAAGGGGAAATAGGGTACAGTAAAGGACTGTGAATGAACTGAGAAGAGAAACCCCAAATAAGGGCTGGGACTAAGGGACTGTGTTTGGGTTTGGGAAGGGCAGAGGGTGGGTGTGCGTTGGCGCAGGAGAGTGGGAGCAGTTATTGTAACAGATGTGTGGGTTTCTTAAGGTGGTTTTTAAAAAGAAAAGGTGCAATGGAAGTCTATGATAGAGGGGTGTTTGTATGTACACTTAAAAAGAAGGGAAACAGGGTAAAGTGTCACATGATTTAGGCAGGGGTGTAGGTGTAGGCAGGTCTTCTTACTGGTGAAGAGACTAGTGATGATCTGGTGTCCTCTCAAGGTGAATGAGTGAATGCCAGAGTTCCTGAATTTGAAACCTCAGGATCTGTCCTTCTGCTCTAGGAAGACCTGTCATCCATTCCTTCTCAAAATCTGTTATGGACCTAAAGTTATGATGAGCAAAATAGCTCATCCTCTCATGATTTTGTGCTCTAATTAAGCCAAATGGCCAAGGCACGAATTTTTCATGCGTTGATTTCTGGTCCTGCACTGCTTTTGTTCACTGCTCCTGATGTGGATAGAGTCCTTGGCTTATATTAGTAGGCCTTCTTGTTTGGACTAATTTTATCTCTTTCTCTCTTCTTTTGTGCATTTCTTGCCAACATTTCTTGTTATAGTTAATTGGAACAGTTCATAAACCCTTACTTACTTTCCCACAGTTGAGCTCACGATTGATATAGGCCTGGTAGGCCCTAGTTTATTACAATACACAGTGCACTAGCCAGAAATGAATCCTTTTGGCTAAAAACAGGTTGGTTTACCCCAGGACAAAGAATTTTATTCTGGGATCCTACAGGGAAGCTTGTTCATTGTCCAACTGTAAGTATCTGTGAGGTATCCAAATTAACAGGACAATGGAGGCTAATTCAAGGTAATTGCCATTCAAGATGTCTGTGTAAATGATTTTCTTGGCTGTTTTGATGCAAATCAAAACCCTGGTACAATTACCCCTGGATAAGACCAGTTGTCTCTTCTTAGTCCTTCTGTAGCAGCAACTACAGCACTCATTTTCCAGCAGGTGGCTCTCAGTACTGTGGCCATTTCCTCTTATCTCCTGCTATCTATCCCTCCACTCTTTTCTCCTCTGTTTGGACCCAGAGGGAGCAGAGGAAGGAGTGAAGGGCTAGCAGTGTATTGATTAGACTAGAAAGTCTTGGCAACTGGTTCCACCACCTTGACCTGAACAAGCCTATCTTAGTGCGTTGTTTGGGTAAATCAGATGCGTCTGGAAGCTTGCAGTTGGATCGTGTTGCATACTGTAAAAAAAATAAAATGGTGTGATGCTTGAGTAACCTGGACACTTAAGCTGTTTGTTCTCTTCTTGGGTAAAGATTTGGTTTTCCAGAGTTGATGGTAACATGATTTGTTGAGCACTGGCTACTCGGCAGTGTCGTGGAAATCTTACAGTATCAAAGTTATGTCATAATGATACTGAGAGGTACTTTGTGAACAGTGAAATCGGTTGCATCAGAACTCTTTAATTCAATCCAGAACTGTAGTTAGGTCTCCAATGGAGCTATTCAGGTTGCCTGTTGAATGAATTCCTTTCCCTTGTCCCTGAAGAAATCTTAGAAGCTAATGCTGATGTTGGTTTACGGTGCATCCATGGAAGGCAATCCAGTACCTATGAATTAATATTTTTTCAGGCAGATGACAAAAATCTGATAGGGAGCGGTAAGCATCCTCAATAACTATGAATGTTTTATTTTGTGAATATTCAATTATTGTAACTCCTTGCAGACTAGACATCTGAAGACAGAGGTATCTTAATGACAATTACTTGACCCCATTAGGTCTGGTCTGTCTTCCACCCACCCAGATCTTGTATCAGTCCTTGAACTCGGACAACTCTAGGGTGTGATACACCAATGAGTGAAACCTTTTCAAAAGGGCAGCAGTTGGTTCTTCTGTTTGTGTGAATGAACTGAGAACGATTCAGATACAGCACCTGGCCCCCAGCTTGAATTGTCTTTCATTCAGGGTTAAAAAGTTGGAGGGAGCAGTGTTGCTACATATAAAATGTTCTTGGCTAGCTCACACATAAGGATTACAACAAACAGCTGCTGCCTTTTTGAAACCACCCATCTTTTGAGAGTCCCAAGTAATTGGATGTCCACCTCCTAAGGCATATGATCAGAAACATCAAGAATATCCTATAGCAGTGGCTCTCAACCTTTTTTTGTATCAGGACCCATTTGTAAACATTGATGGCCAGCCCCAGCTCCCCAGTGTGTGGGGCAGGGTGTGTGTGTGGGGGGAGGGGGGGAGGAGGAGGGGGTTGGGGGTCAGCCTACAAGGGGAAAAAAAATACTGTTTCCCATCTTTTTCTCCTTTTTAAAAGAGAATACATTTTTAAAGTTTGTTTGTTTGACCCTTTCATATATTCTTGCAACCAACTTTTGGGTCATGACCCACAGGCTGAGAAACACTGCCTTATAGCAGTGGTGCCCAACCTGAGCACATGGTCCTGGCTTGGCCTGAGGGAGCCTCATGGGGTTGCAAATTTGGTGGTGGGGGAGCGGTGGCAGTTCCACTGCCAAATTTGCAAACCTGTGGGGAGACCAGTAGGTCAGATTACATGGCTTTACCCACTGGATTGATCTTGTGGGCTGGGGGTTGACCACCATTGCCCACCTGCCTGACACAGGTTAAAGCAGTGGAGACAAGGGCATTGTTAATGCCCTGCTACTGCAGTCACTGAGAAGGATTTTTTTTTTTTTAATCATTTAAATTTTCTGTATTCCAAGCCAAATTTGCCAAATCAAATTCCAAATCCGCAAGTCAGTCCAGAACCATAAGTGGTCCTACTACTGGCAAACATCCTCCACCCCATCTGGGATTTCAGATGTTTCCAAATCCTTTGGCAGGCATCCTACTTGCAGGCCCAAGCCTGGAGACGGGGTTTGGATGCCCCTGAGATTTGCTTGCCCTTAGCCATAAGGCTTCAGGAGCAAGCTAGGGAGGAGCCTCCCCTTTCCATAAAGTGGGCATAAAGCCAAGACCTTCTCACTCCAGCAGCTAAGTGGGAGGTTACCTTGGCAGGTACTATCCCTGTGCCAGGAGAGCAGTCTTCCCCAGGTGCGACTAGGAAGACCATCTCAGTAGTCACAGTGTTTCCTTTGCCAGGTAAGCATAGGACTATGCTTGATCTGAGCCGACAAGAGGCCAGAGAAGTAATTGATTAATATGGGCTCAGAGGGACCTAGGTAGAAGGCTATTCCTTAGGTACAGAGGAAGGTAAAATACTCTACAACCCCCACCCTGCCCCCAGTGCCAGTCTGACCTATGGGAAAAATTCTTTTTCAAACCCAAATTTGGTGACAGTAGTAGTATTTCTGTGTACAGAAGGGAATTGTAGCACAGAGAGACTAAATGACTTGTTCGTGCAACAGTCTGTGGCAGAGCCCAGAAGTGAACTTAATTTTTAAATTCTGAGTTTCAGACCAATGCTTTAACCAAATGCCATTTTCTCTCTCTTCTTCTCCTTCTCTCTCTCTCTCCCCTCCCCCCCCCCCCCCCCCCCCTTTTTTTTTTTTTAAGTTGCATTTGAGAGGCAGGTTACTGAGATGTTCTACCCGCTGTTTTCCAGCTTTATTCAGTATTGTTGCTTTTAGGTGGTTTTCTCCAACATTCAGAGCACTTTAGGCATAGCATAAAATGTATTAAGTTTAAAAAAATGGGAAATACTGAGGCCTGCAATAAGTCCATTATGGCACCTTGATTTGAGGCTAGCAATGAAGGTTAGAGGTGGTGAATGGTATTTGGCCCAAAATCAAACAGGTTAGCCAGCCCTGATGCCAGGGTTTCATAAGATATTTGTCCATTATACAGTTATGAATCATAATCCTATAAGAGGGATGATTTTGGCTGGCAGCAGATGGGATGTGCATAGCAAATTTTAATCAACCCTTTCTTTTATAAATGTGTGTGCATATATGCATGTGTGTGTACCCCCCCGCCCCGAGTACATACCTCATAAATGAGCATATCAGTCTTTAGGAATATAAAATATATTGGAAGTGTGATTTGACCAAAGTCATGCATGTTGTTAATGTACACTTTTCCATGAAACATTAACCATTACTTTTGCAAATGCATGATATTTAGGGAAGTTACCTACTAACTTTATGGAATTGATTGCTAACTTCACGTTTATGTATTTGCCTTGTAACTTTTATTACAGTTTGTATAGTGGTTCTCATAGCTAAAATATTTGTTTCTTAAATATAGCTGGAAAATAAATACCTCTATAATGGGGTATACAAAAAACTAGAACTCTTGGTTACAAAATTCTATAATGGGGAGAATTCCACTTTAAAAAATGTACTCATTGAATAGAAGTCTTAAGTTTGAAATATTTTTAGTGAATTGGTCATGATGTCAGTTTGTTGTCTGCACTTTTTTAGATACGTTGCTTTCACCATATCCTTGTTCATGCCCCCTGTAACTCAAAATAGGATGTTACATACAGACATTTACACAGTAGGAGAGACCTTTTTGACAATAAGGTGTAGTTCTAACTCACTCTGGTTGTGGAATGCAATATGTGTTAAAAACATAAAATTGCAGTACAAAGCTTGAATTGTTTTAGGTGAATTGAATTCTGTGAAATACCTATTCAGGGTTAGACTTAAGAAGGTTGAAGCAAGTATGTTGAACTGAGCAGCTTCAAGACAACAAAGGGAATCCTTTTCTCAGGCTAGAATTTTTTTTCCTTTGTATGTCTCTTACTCTTAGAGAGACCAAGTTCTGAGCTCATTTTTGGTAATATAAATACAGTTATTCCACTCAATTTAGTGGCATGATTACTTCAGATCTTCATCACTGTAACTCAGATCAGAATCAAGTCCCACTTCCTCATTGACTAGAAAAGTCAAGAAAGTTCTCAAGAACAGTAGGGAAGCTACTAATTTAAACCTTTAACTGTGTGTTTTTTGTAAACACCTTTTGGTTCCAGCAGGTCAGTACCCAGGCATGCTAGAGAAAATGGATCAAGTGAAAGGCTTCTTTTATCACCATCTTTAACTAGCTCCGTATCACACAATTTAGACTTTTTAAAATGTCATAGGAACCTAACCAAATCCTCTGAACATCCTTTGCTTCACAACATCCACCCTAATATAAACAAGGAAAACTTGGCTTCATATTTTTAGGATTCCTAAGTAAAGCAAAAATCCTTCAGTATTCTAGAAACTGGAGGAAGGGAGACTACTGCTTTTTTCTGTTCACATGCTGAAGCAGCAAAAGGGGTTATTATCAGTTCCTGTGGAAATAAAGTTAGTAATGATCTTTTCAGCCTTGATGGCTCAAGAATAGCCATCTTTCTTTGGTAGTTTTGAATTGGTTAGGACTTTGGGATTTGGTCAACATTGATTAATTTGAGGAAAATTAAATAATTCAGTAGCAAAACACAGCTTTTTTATATGCTAGCCAATTGTAAAATGTTTTGTCTTTTTTTTAATTCCATCATGATAGCATTAATCCCATGATGCCAACCTTGGAATGTCTAGCTATCTAAGGGTTTTTTCAGTTTTCAAATTAAATTGAAATATTAATGCAAAGTTGATGTGGTTATTACACTTACTATCTTGGCTTAGTACTGTATCAAGATTTCACCCCAAAGAGTGGTCATGACTGGTTGCTTACATTCTTTTTTTAAAATTACAACATCTTTGATTTAGAAACTGTTCAAGGAAATTTTGTACGATTTGGATCCTAGACTCCTTGGAAAACCTTTTAACAACCTTTGGCTGATTGGAAAAAAGTATTAAAATATATTATATTAGAAGTATAGAGACTTAAACTTTAAGGCACTCCTTATTTTATCTGCTTGGAATGCAGTTTTTTGTTCACAGCAAAATTTGTTCTATCAGCTTCATTGGGCCAGTTGTTCTAAAAGTCATGTCCTAACTTCCATTATCTACATATTAACATGCTTACAGCACCATTGATAAGCTTCTTTCTTTAAGAAGTAAAAGCATAGTAGAGAGGAAGCAACAGGAAGTGGGGATGTAAACTAAGCATAATTCTCAGAAGCTTTTAGAAAAATGTCATAGCTATTTTTTTCAAATCAAGAAACAACTTGTAATCTGTATATTAGCCTCCTATGTATGGACTTTTTATAAAAAAAGAAAAAAAGAACATGCATTCTTTAGTGGGAGTATGACCGTATTACTAGGTTTTACAATGATGCTTTGGTTAACCTTTTACACAGAGCAATTACAGTAAATACTCTCAAGTAGTTTCTGTTTTTATCAATGAGTTGATTGGGTGGGATGACAGAACTATGGTTTTGTTTAGCAACATCTAGGAGCTAGAGACATTTTCCTTTTTCTAACAGAGTGAGTTTATTTTTTCTTTCCTGCCTGCCTAAATAAAGTTAGTAATGATCTTTTCAGCCTTGATGGCTCAAGAATAGCCATCTTTCTTTGGTAGTTTTGAATTGGTTAGGACTGCCTAAAATCTGCCTAAATAGATTATTTTTCATTTGTTCGAAGTTTACAGCCTGGAGTGTTGCCACCAGAAAACATTACCTGAGAGTCTGTAATCAGACTTCTTACTTACAGTGAAACATTTGGAATGAGGTTTGTATGCATCAAAAGTGCAGTAATATTATCTTTTAAACACACTTTCCTTTTGGGTGAATACCCTTGTGATATCCGTCAGGAAAATAATAGTTTAATCCATGTTGTAAGGCTTCAAAATTTTCCCTGTCCCTCCATTTTCAGGTTGTTCCATTGTTGTTCTGGGGAAATCATATGTAGTACATATCCATAGGATAATATGGGTGCTTCTCCGATGCACACTGACTAACCTAAGAAACCGAAAAGATTAATTACAGCAGCCATACTTTACTTCACATGTACATGTATTTTACATTATTCATTTTTCATTATTCATGCAAAGAATATGACACTCACATTTTATATAGACACACAGCAACCAGATTATAAAACGGATATCATACAATTTTTGAGAAGTTCCAGATAAAGAATATAGCGTGTCAAATTAATAGACAATTTTATAATCATGTAAGGCAGATTTAAGTGTGATGAATAAATATTGCTATAACCTAACTTAAAACTCAGCAAATTCAGACTTAAGAGGGCTATATTATAAGGAATACTTCATTATTTAAGGACGATTTTTTTTTCCTTTACGTTTTAGTGATATTTTTGGCTTTTTTCCCTTGAGAGGGTCTAGTCTGAAACAAACCTTAAACAGCACCTCTCAATAGGTTATTTTTCTGAGGGACTTCAGAGAGAATGATTCCATAATTAAAGGTCTGATCTTGCAGATATTTACTTAGTACCATGAACAATCCATTGATTTCTGTTCAACGTCCTAAACTCCTACTGAATTCAGAGGGTTGGTAGTGCTGGGGTACATTGGATCAGTAACCTCTGAATGGAGAAAAGAATGTGTTTTTTCACATGAGTTAGCACAATTGAACTTGATTGTAAAATCTGCTTTTCTCACTGTCTTTACAAGGCCTTAATTAAAAGTATCCGAAGTAAAAAACAAACAATAAAAATAACAAAAACTGTAAATATTCCTTTGTCTTGGGTACAGATCTCTCTTGAATGAGTTTTTTGGTTTTTTTTTTAAACACTTCAGTTTACCTTTCTCTAAGACAAAGGCTGAGTAACCCATTCTTGTATTTGCTCTTCACCAATATTGCAGCTACTGAGTTGTATATGTATGGACATTTGCAGAAAGCAAATTTTAAGCTCATACGTTTGAGTACTTGTGAATAGTAAATTTTAACTCAGTGCGAGTATTAACTGGAAAGAGTACATCTTAAAAGCAATGGGTTTCCTGAGAATCCTGGCCTGCTACCTTGGCATAAAGACAGTTAATGATGCAAGCTGTGCAAGGAGCAGACTACTTTTTGGGTGTGAGAACATACAAAAGGAAATAAAATTTAAACTTCACATGCAGCCAGTAAGTCTTTCAGGAGTAGTTTCCACTCCCCCCATAAGAATAATAAAGCTAAAGGAAATCAAGGCCAAACCTATATGTAGCCTAGGAAAAAAAAAAGATCTGAAGTACTGTTAACTTTCCTAATCCTGTTTATCTCGCCTCATGGCTCTTTGAACACTTCTGATGTGTTGTGGTTATCCAGTTACAGAACAGAAACGAAGTCACATGATATGTACAGGAGACGGAAGATAACTGTAGAATATCTTTATCAAATATTCACAGTCATTTGCAAAAGTTCGAAGTATTGGTACAGAATAATAGCCAGCAAACTTGTGTCTAAGGCTGAAGCTGTAAATAATTTCTGGTGGCCCCTTTTTTTCTTCTTTTTTAATATGTATGTGATTTAAGTATGGAATATGTTTTGAGAGAGAGTTTGTTGTAGGGTGGGAACATAGTATGCAAGTGAAATAAGAGAATTTCAGTTCAAGGACTGGACTGCTCAGGGTGTTTGTGATGGGATACTGAGCCTTTTGATGTTGATTACTGGTCTGTTTTCAACCTTAGGGCCAGATCCCAGCTTGACTTTTTTGGTCATAGCATGTGTGCAAATTGGTATGATTCTTCTTGTTTCCCTGGTCCTTGGCCTCTGGGATAAGTGGCTCAGTTTCTTACACTAGACCAGTGAGAAAATTCAAGGGTTGAAGACAGGTTTTTAGTACTCTGCCACTTGTGGGAGTTTTGTCTCTCTGAATCCTACTTTCTTATCTGCAGTGCTCCAAGGAAGATACAGTCTAACCTCATAAATCCGGATCTCAAAAATCTGGAATTCTTGAAAATCCGGCACTTTAAGCTTCCCACTCTGCTCCCCCAGACGCAGAGGGGGAAGCTTGCGTGAGGCGGCTTCCGCCGCCATCTACCACCCTGCGTCGCCACCCCTCTCCATGTGTGGCTGCTGCTCTGGGACCAGCCGTCACTCCGATTTCAAAAAACTGGAATTTTCAGATTTCCAGGAGGTACTCAGTGCCAAGCATACCGGATTTATTAGGTTATACTGTACTGTTATGTCCTGTCTTGTTAGCTAGGCAGATTGTATAAATACAGTTAAATAACTGGTAATGGCAAATTTTTACCATGCAGAGACTTCTTGGCAGCTTGTGGTGAATCAGAGAACATCCACTTCCTAGCAGGAAGGTGTTCATGTCATGAAGACCACGGCTGTATATGGCTTGGAAGTCTCTGAAGCCTACAGATTCTGAACCAGTAGTGGCGAACTTGTGGCACAGGTGCCGTGAGTGGCATGGGCAGTCTCTTTGCATGGCATGTGGCAGATTGGGAAGGAGACAGGCAGCACAGTGGCAGATAGAGAAGGCAGCAGAAAGCAGAGTATTAGATCAGACAGGGAACATGGGGTAGAAAGCAGAGCAGCAACTTGGTCAAGAAACATAGGGCAGGGAGTAGAAAGCTGGACAGCAGATTGGGTATGGCAAAGGGTGTCAAACATACAGCTCGTGGCCTGGATCTGGCCCTTGGAATTGGCAGGCTACCACAAGCTGAGAGGGGCATGGCCTGCCACAGGGCCCCTGGACCCTGATAGTCATAGCCATCAGCAGCAGCCCCACAGCTCTGCAGTGCTGCTCTAAGAGCCCCATACCACTCATGCAGCTCCGTGCTACTGCCTGAACACAGCACCAGGCTGCCACATGCCTTTGCCTCAACACTGCTGCCTGACCAGTGCTTTAAACTGTTGCTCAAATGCAGGCCTATGCTGCTGCCTGGCCCTAGTACTGTTTTTGACAGGGGTATGCTTCTTCCCTCATGTTTTATATTAGGCTGTCTGAGAGGAGGGCAATAAGAGGTTAAATGTTTAGGACTTGATTGTTGAGGGTAAAGAGTAGTTATGCCTTTCTGTTAATAGCTATGCAATATTCCCCTTATGCTGCTGCCGAAACGTGACCCTACTACAGTTGTTGCTGGCCCTGCAAATACAGTCCAGGAGGTACTCCTGTGGGCCAGATCTGGTCTGGAGTGAGTTTGACACCCTTGGGATAGGGGAGAGAGATCTGAATAGCACTCAGAGAAGGTGTGGGTCTAACTTGTGGCATGCTCACCAAACAGGTTGGCCTCCACTGTTCTAACAAAGTATTGCTTCTTGGCCTCTTAAAGGCTCAGATCAGGTGCTCAATCTTTGGGTCCCACAGGCCAGATGGGTGGCACAGGGCTGGTCCACCGGCCAGATCAAGCCCCTTACTGCCTCCACCTGGCCCTGTGTGCCAGGACTGTGGCCTGCACTGCCTCTGTCTGGCCACATGCACCCAGGTTGGGTCCTACACAATCTTGACTGCCCCCTGCATGCTGGGATTGGGCTCTGTGCAGTCTCGCCTGGCTCCTGGTTGCCAAAATTGGGCCCTGGGGCTGTGTGTCACCCCTGCATTCTGGGATCAGATCATGTGTGCCTGATCTAGCATATATGGCCACACTGTCCAGCCTACAGGGCTCCCCTTGGGTCTGGAAATTTGGCAGCAGGTGAGAGTTGTCACCACTTTCCACTGCCAATTTTCAAACTTGTGAGGATGACATGATGCTATGGGGCTGGTGGTTGAGCCCCAACTCCCATTCTAAACTATATTTTTACCATTAGAGGGATTCCCTCCAAGTTAGGGTTTGGGGTACATTGTCTCAGGGGATACAGTGAAAGTGAAACGCTTATCTTTCTAGATTTAAGACTTCAGCACTCTCAGATTCGTACCCTTCAGGAAGCTAAATTCATTCAGAAGGGGAAGGATAAGCAAGTAATTGTCACAAGTAGCAGCCTGCAATTTGACATCTCTTTTAAAGAGTTACCTATGTGCTGCCAAAGGCTAGTTCATCAAATAATTTTAATTTGATTTTCATTTTTAACTTCAAACAACTTTTTTTTTTGTCAGGAGGGCTTGCAAATTAAAGTTATTGCATTAAATTTCTGTGAGTTATGCTAATGTAAGCCTAGTTACTGTTTCGTGCTTGGAGCTTCTGTTTCATGCTTATATTTGGTATATATGCAGCCCTGCACATGCTGAGATAGATTCCCCTTGGTAACAAATGAATTGTGGCCATGTGCAGTAGCCACTGCTCAGGTTTTAATGTTTCATCCATTTATTTACCGCATAAATGTTTTCTGTATGGCTATTTGTAATAAAATGGACAGACTACAGAGAAGGAGAGCCTAAATGCTTAAGGGTTGATATCTGGATTGCAATAAATTGATGTGCTTTTCAGCTTGGTGTCTGATCACAGGTATTCATATAGCTTCCTGCTTTCTTGTGGGTCTCTCTCTCTCTCAAAAATTCCCCCACGGAAAAATCCCACAGTGAGGATCACACTTCTGCTGTGTGCTCTTTACAGATTGCTTTCAGAATAAATGTGCACCATGCGATAGGATCCAGTTAGACTTTCTGTGCTGTTTGTGGTGGGTTTGTGTAAGCAGCCACTTGAAGGCCCTGTATTTTTGGGATTACTCCAGAGTCTGATGTTGCATCAGCAGCTTATTGACAGGTTTATCTTCTCTGATAGCAACAGAACTGAACTAGAAGGTGTCTTGAATCCAGTTTTCATTCATTGTCCTCAGTTTTTGCTCCACACATTGCATAGCCTTCCCTGTCATTAGTAACTCTCTATGTAGGAGTACTGTAGACTGTTGCTGGAGGAGGAGGAGAGATTAACACCTATCTATTCTTTGGCTCTGTCTTTCATACTGTGGGCGCAGGCGAGTTATGAATGTGCCACATCTGCTGGCAGAATTTGTGCTGGTTGCTTGACATAAAGACCACAGAAAAAATTGATAAGATTGTGTCACTTTCACATTGCTGATTTAAACAGATGCACAAAAGAACTGAGATAAAAGATTTCCCATAATGAAAGGTGTGAAGTAAGGTCAGAATGAAAAATGGAGGAATGCAAACTTGGTTGTATGGAGGGGATTTCTCTGCCATGTAGCAGCAGGACTTGGATTTTGTGCTTAGTAGGGCAGTGAGTGCTCTGCAACCCTTGTAGACAGATTATAGTGGAAGAATATATCTTGGATTACAAGAACACCTCCCCAGCCCACCTTTGGGCTGACTGATTGGAGAAGAGGGACTTCCTGGGGATGGTCGTTATGAACTGAGGCCATGAGCTGTTGAGGACTTTCAGTAGGACATTCTCAGTGTAGATGTTAGAATGTTATTTGCGTCAATTTAAGGGCTTGGATTTTCATACCTTCAGGATAATACAAGTGTGTCTTCATTTAAACCTTTCATGAGTAAGTGGTACAAGCTTTCTTTTGTAGGCTGGGAGCTCTATTTTAAGTATAGTTTTTAACTTTCCTCATTTGTAGCTGTATGGTTTAATACTGTACATATGCTCTTAGATTCTTGATGGAGGGATATATTTGCTAAATTGAAAGTTTCCATGACAGTATGGGTATTTTTTTAGCCCAGCATTTAAATCATAAATACGATCATCATAATGGTTGCTATCACTTTTCAAGGGGTTGTAGTTTCATTTTGTGACCTTGTCAGGCAAGGAGGGAGGGTGATCTCTCGTGCATGCTGTAGAAACAGCTCTGCTGCTATAGAAGTTGACTTCAAGCAGAACTCTCCTGCCCCAGCATTCCTTGAGTGCTGTCAACATGTTGCCTGAATAGGAGACTTCAGCAGTACACAAACAGAAGGAAGGACCAAGATATTCATGTCCTGCATGGGGATGCTACAGCTACTGACAGCTTACTTCCCTTATCAGCAGCTCATGTTTGCCATAAATCAGATTCTGTACTGGGATTGTGCCCTTTAATTGTCCTCGGGGTTTCCCGCTGTTGCCAAGGAGGGAAACAAAACACAGTGGGTGCATTCAGATGTGCATGGATGTTTGGTTCCCCGGGGACAAGTAGCAGCAGTGCATCTTACGCTGGCAGCTACTTGTCCCCAGGGAACGCCCAGGTTTGTTGCACAGCAAGTTAACTCCAGGGGCAGTAGGGGAGGCTGGGGACAGCACTGTGCTGGCCCCAGCAGCCTTACTGGGGTCCTGGGGGCCTCACAGGGCTGCAGCCATGGTGATCCTGCCAGGTGGAGCCTGGCCACCGGCCATAGTGCATCTTCGAGTGGCCCAGCTGCGCTTTAAAGCAGTGTATGCTGCCCAAGCGTGCACTGGTTCAGGTTTTTTTTCTGCAGTTTTTTTGGACCTCTGGTTGGCTGGTGATTTGAGCAAGAGCGACCAGTTAGGGGAGCCAAGTGAAAGCCCTGGGGAGTTGGAAGTATGACAGATGGTTTAGAGGTGGATGAATTTCTATATTTGCATGTGGGTGATGTTGGAATAGTAATTGGATGTCATGGTCAGATAAATGCATAACTAACAGATTATTTGTGTCCAGGGCAACTGATAAACATACTGAAAAGCGGGGAAGGTGTTTAATTTGGGGGGATAGCACATATGTGGCTGAATGGGATAGAGGGATTTTTACAGACCTCCTTATTTAAAGCTTTGGAAGCACATCACTCACAAAGACCAAATGTGAGGTTTTCTGAAAAGAAAGGTCAGTCTCCTATACTTGTTGAGGTTGTGCAGATCTCAAAGGAACAGGTGAAGTCTGAAAGTTGCATGTTGTATACTAAATTAACAAGAGGTGAATAGTATATTTCACCTCCCAGGGTCCTCTGGCCCACCAGCACTGGTTACAATTCATAAGGGAAAGTTATCTTTGCAACCTACTGATGTAGCCCTGCTACCACTGGGTGTGTCCAGACGAGCACGCACATGCCTCTTGCCCTGTCTCAAACCCCTTTGAGGCAGGGCAAGAGGCATGGGCAGGAACAAAAAAATGTTCCCCATGCTGCAAAGTTTGCAGCATGGGGAGAAAATTAGATCCCTGGATATCCAGGGGTCTTAAAAATCCCTTAAGTTTAAAAAAACCAGGACAGGGCACAGTCCCGGACTGTGCCCTGAAGCAACTGGAGGCTGGGTCCTCCACAGAGACGCTCTGGCTGCCAGAGCATCTCTGTGGTTGGCCCCTTGCCCTGGTACTGAAATGTGCGGCCTGCCAGGCCACGTGTTCAGCGCCAGGGCTCCGATGCCGGTAAGTAAGGGGTCAGGGGGGGATGGAGGAGGAGGGGAGAGGACTATGGGAGGGGACCCCTGCCAGCCCCCGATCACTTCCCTGCCCCCTTCCCCAGCATCCCCATAGTTTAAAAAAAACAACTCTCCCCGGCACTTACCGGCAGTCTGGCTGCTGTCTGTCTCACTGGGACCCTGCCGGCACAGCGTGGGGCAGAGGAGCGGCCCCAGCTTGCGCCCTCCTGCCCCTCGCTGCCCTGTGCTGCCTGAGGCGGGGCTCTGCCAGGAGGCCCCGGAGCCCTGCCAGCCCTGATTCTAGGGTAAGTAGAGGCTTTTTTCTGTATTTTTTTTCTTTTCTTTTCTTTTTTTCCCTTTTTTTTTTTTTTTTCTTTTTTTTTTTTTTTTTTTTTTTTTTTTTTTTTCTTTAAAGTGATAGTGCCTGGGGTTGGCGGGGCAGCCATGGAGGCCTGGGGGTGCAAGTGGGGGGTGACCGAACCTTCGAATCTGAATTGAATCAGGGGACCAATTAAAAGGTGTGAATCAATTCAGAGAGCTTTGGTGATTCGGGCAGTCCCCGCTGGCTGCAGCAGGGAGCTGGACCCAGACTCCGTGCTGGTAAGTAGGGGTGGGGGAGGGGAGGGAGAAGGGGACCCCTGCCAGGCCCCATCCCCTGTCTGTTCCCCTGCCCATTTTCCCAGAATCCCCCATGGCTGCCCTACCCATCCCCAGCTCCTGGTTGTTTTTTAAAAACCCCATTCACGGGCTGCTGCCAGGCATGGGGGTGTTCCGTGCTGCCCCCTACTGCCCCATACCACGTGGAGGGTCTCCTATAGTGTCCTCTCCCCCCTCTGCTCTCCCAGCCCCCTCCATGGCTGCTCTGCCCACCCCAGCTCCCAGCCCTTTAAAAACAAAAAAAACCCTGGACTCACTGTCTGCTGCAGTGGCCTCAGGGCTTCTGGGGGTTTGAGGCAGAGCCTGCCCCCCCAGCCAATGCAGCATCCAGGAGTGTGGGCTTTTTTTTTTCTCTTCCAAAGAGCCGGGAGCTGGGGCTGGGTGGGGCTGGGAGAGCAGGTAGGGGATGGGGACCCATGTGATTTGGAAATTTGGCTGATTCAGCAGCAGCCAAATCTCTGAATTGGATTCGGCCAAATTGATTTGGCAATTCGAATCATTGTCCTGAATCTCCGAATCGATTCGGGACAGTGATTTGAATCACTGAATCTAATCTCTGTCCCCTGAACCGGCCAAATCCGAAGTGAATGCAAGCTGCTTCACATAGGCCTAATAGAAGTTATCTTAATAAGGATATAGTGATTCCAATTCTGCCTCTTAAGTGGAAGCTGCAGAGACTGACAATTTTCATCACCAGTTCTAGTGACTGGCATTTGTGGACACCTTGGTGAAGGAAAACGTTTTCTTAGCCTACACCAAAGACTCTGTATATGGCTTCCAAGTCTCTGTGCTCATTTCATCTCATTCAGATTGTGGTTTGTTTGTTTTTTTTGATGGGATACTCCTCTTCCCTCATGTTTTATATTAGGTTGTCTGTGAGGAGGGCATAAAGGGGTGGGAAATTTAGGAGTTGATAAGACAAAGAGTAGTTATGCCGTTTTATTATTAGCTGCACAATATTCTTGTCCTGATCTTTTGAAGCCTATTTGATTTAATCTAATAGCAGACTAATGAATTAGGTCTGCTGGAGGTAATGAACAGCTATTCTAACAATCTTATTTTCTTCCCTGGGCCCCATCCCATCCCCTCTAGCGAGTTTTGGTTCACTTATTAAGTTGATTATGCTGAAGTCCATCTGTCTAATGTACACTTTTCCATAATGCTTGCCACTTTAGAATTTAAGCACTGACTCTTTCTTGGTGGTTAAGTGTAAATATAACAAATAAATGAGCTCTGGAAACTTTAGGATAGCTAATTTTAAAAATACTTATTTTTAAATGTTTTTTCTTTGCTGAATAAAATGAACAGTCCTGTTGTTCTTATATGACTGCTTTAGTTTTTGTGAAGACAACCAACAAGATGAGATTGCAGGAATTTTACAGGGCCAGCCATAGAAGATAATCTCAGTGAGTATATACTTTGATACCCCTTTGTCTCTCCCATTGGAACTGATTCATTTCTTTGTAAGTCATTCTCTTGTGTGGACAGAGAGAAGCTGATGCTTGTATAGAGAAAACAAAATTGTAGTGAAGGCACTTTATTGTACCCTGGTCTGGTAACGCCTTAAACAAACTATCAGTGTCTTCGCAGCAAAGAGGGTGAAAAAGCAAAAGACAGCTAAAAAGAGGAAATAGTGTCTCTGAGTAAACTGTGTCCCTGAAAGATGAGGAAATGGTATTCACAGTATGAAATGCTTTTATTAACATTTAAAGCATAGATATTGTTTATCTTCATAGTGCTTTACTGAAATGAAGTCTTTCAGTGCTCCTGCTGGATAAGTAAATTAAGTGGTGGCTTTTCCATCTTTTGGATTGGGAAAGTGAGGTGCAGAGTGCTTAAAAGTCTAACTTTCCAGAGGCTCTGATCAATGAAGTCCCCACAGACTACTTTTGGAATTGTGGGAGTGCATACCTTAGAAAATGAAACCATAGGTATTTGCCTGAAGTCATACCTGTCAAAGCTGGGACTACAACACAGCACTTAACTCCCATTCTTTGCCTGTCTGTAAGAGCACACATCAGGTTTAATTGCATTGAAAGTGAACAGACATAAAACAATATTTGTTCAAAAACTTTGTGGTCATATATTTTTTTTCTTCCATCGCACAACGAGCAAATTTTGTTTTTTTACTCCTTTCTATTTTAATGTGAACTACTGCGTTTTTGTGTTTGTAGTTTAGAACAGTCAAACATTGGTTCTATCTCTTTCTCTTCTCCAAGGTTGCTGTTTGCCAAGGTGTTTAGTTTGTGTTCTGCCTAACTTTACAGATCCTTTCTGCTCTTCAGTGGTGTTCATCCATTGTGAACTGTTCTGTTATGTTCTGACTTGCTGGGTTGTTCTAGTCCCATCAGAGTTCCTTTTATTGATACCATCTTGAAAAAGCACATTCTTTCAATCCTTACATTATCATGACAGTATATTTCATTAGCAGCTCAAGATTACAGCTCCATTAGTGTTACGCACGGTGCTTTGTACAGTCCACCTGTACAGGAAGAACCCATTGCATTCACTTTATATAATAAAAACACCCTGTTTTTACATTCAGAGTTGGTTTTGCAAGACAACTGGGGGGAAATGTAACAGCTTTCCATCTTTACAGACCTGGGTCACACTGTTTTGGGTTACAAGAATTCTCAGCCCTTGCTATCTTTTGTTAACTGGCTCTCTTACCTAGGTTCTGCTTGAGGCCTGTAGTTGTATTGTATATTAGGATTTGGTGCATTGTCTGAGCTGTGGAAACCTTCACAGTACATAAAAGTCCAATGATTACTTCTGGTCAATGGTTTTCTCTTAACTTCATGAGCAGTCCCATTCCTTAGGTTTAGATAGTTTTCGTGAATTGACACTGCAGGAATCTGGCTAATGTATTTAGTCATAAGTCTGTGTACTTTGTCCACCTAGCCTCGCCTTTCTAGGGGAGGGAATATTCAGATGGAGCTTGCTACAACACAGTTTGCTTTATAATAACAAGGATTCCAAGACTATTACAATGGTCTAAGAGGGTTGATCTTTTGAGACTACATAGTTAATTTTGGGTAGAAATTACCTGATTCCTTATTAGCTTCTTATTGCTGAATTGTAAGGCTTCTGTATTGCTGATTTTGCTTCCAGGTGTTAGTAGTGGGTTTTTAGAAAAAGAAATTCCATAAGGGTGGTATGATCTGTTGAATTCTGGATAAAGCAAAGACATGGGCATTAAAGGTAGATTTGAGTGTGGGTAAATATTTGCACATAAAAACACAAATATTGCCAGTGCAAATAATTCATTTTGCTTCTGTACTGTGCAAGGCCCCCCCCCACCCCCCTCCCCGCCAGCTGGCTCCTGCGACCT
>NW_005842280.1:57237-77896 GCF_000455745.1 Alligator sinensis
AGTGCCCTCTGCCCCAATATACAAAAATAGCACTTTATTTTGAGCTATTATGCAACCACCTCTATATACACTACTCAAAAAACAAATCAAGACAAAAATTATTTTTTGAACTAAAATGTTATAGTAATGTTTGATTTTTAGTATGTGATTTGTTTTGTATCTATAAGTAGTTAACATTATATCATCTGAAAGATTTTACGTGTGGCCCTCAACAGCTCACCAAAATTTAAGTGGCCTGTTAGCTGAAATAATTGCCCGCCCCTCTTCTAGAATAACTGTAATCTTCTGATTAGTCAGTGCTGTATAGTCCATGCAAAAATTATAGAATATTTTAGTTGATCCTTATATTCTTTTAGAACCTGAATTCTTAATGAAGTAATAAATAAAATGTTTTGAAAGCATAACAGGTCAGTAATTGAACCATTTTAACTCACAAAATTTTAATGGGAGAGAGGGTACCTCTTAAATAATCAGTTCAATTTGGGATTATTGCAAGCATACAGTACGGGCAGGGCTATTAATCTGAGGTTGAAACCCGCATATTCAGTTACTTCTGCACTGGGGAAATGATAGTTTGCTGATTTAATATTCATGTTCATACTAGGAAAATAAATTATTCTATTCAGTCAGTTTTTAAGCTTTTATTAAACTAATCAGCTTCTGGTGCACTTCCATGAAAAAATAGTGGTGTGATTTGGGAATTGATCCCCAAAACCTAATCAATGTTTCAAAAAAATAAAAAAGTCTCAGCTTTTGGAATTGCAAACAATGAACGATTAGCAAAAGTTGTACTGGATAGGAACAAAGAAGAATAGTTTACTGTGTCAGAATCTGGTAGTGTCTGGTAAATGAGGTCCAGAACCGTGCATTCCACCACCTAGTGCTGTCCTGCCTGCGCTTCATTTTTGGTTTTGAGACTCCCTGACATCCACATCATTTTCATGCCATTTATCACTTCCCAGCAGATTTTTTTTTTTGAGGGGGAGGGGCAGAGTTTGTTTGTTTTGAGGTGGGGGAGGGTTTGCTTGAAATTTTTGGCTGGTGGAGTACATAATGTGAAGCAAATAACTGTATGCTTTGTGTACAGTAACATGTTCGGGGAGGGCAAATGCTTAGACTCTCAAAACCACAGGTTCAGATCTGTTAGAGTGAACTCTGGCTTCTAGATCATGTTCCATGTGGTTGCCTTTATGTGCAGATGCCTGTATAGGAGCTCAGAAATTGAAATACCTGTCTGCAGTGTATAGACACACAAGATCCACAGACACTTCTAAGAAGTAGAAGGCATTTGCCTTGGTGTGTAATCAGATCCTCCCATTTTTGTCAGCTGTCATTCCATGTACTTCATGCTGTTTGTATTCCATCCTCAACCTGATCAGTGTTTGCATTTCAGTTGTTGTGGATGCATATTGTTTAATGAATTGCATCCATGGGCAGATCTAGGATTTTGAAAAGTGGGATGCAGATGGTGTGGTGCATCATCATGTAGATCACAAAATGTTTTTCTTCTAGGGCTATTTTATTCAATTTAAGATCAAAGCGAAAACAAATGCAACTTTATTGTAATGTGCATTAATTTGCTATATCATACATTTTTATTGGAGAACAGAACGAACTAGGAAAATGATTTTAAAATGTTTCTTCAGTCTGGTAGTCTCAATTCAATTAAATGTACATCTTGGATTGATGAAATCAAGCTACTTCACTGAAAATTATTTCCACACTTAAAATAATATTCACCTGAGAAAAACAGTCTAGTTTGTAGGTGAAATAGAAGCTATGAACACCTATACACGAGTGTGGGGGCTGCTCCGTTACACTGGAATTCCAGTGCGCTGGTGCAGACCCAGTTAATCAAGTCTGTTAGAGCATAGTAGTTTCCACACGCACTCCAGCAGCCTCCTGCATCTCGTGTATCAATGTCCCTGTACGTAAAAATGGCGGCAGGGCACTTGAACTAAAGCTCGTCGTACTCGACAGATGTCTGCAATGGGCCTTATGATTTCCACATTCTGCTCAGAATTTTCATTCATTTTCTTAAACCCTTCCTCTCTCTTTGCTGGTCCCTAGAGACCTCTTCTTGATGCTTCTACATCCTCCTTTCCTCTGTGGCCCTTGGCTGGTGACTAAGAAGTAGGCATCTCTAGCCCCATGTCAAACAGTCGCCTGTTGGGAGCAGCCTTGCTTTCTTTTATGAGAGTCAGGGACAGGGTAGCCATCTTGCTAAGGGCAGCGTATGGCTCCAGTTCCATTGACAGTATGGGAGAAGGTGGTCATTTTGGATAAAGGCGAACTTCACAGGCCTGAAGGAATTAATCAAAAATTCATGAGAACTGTTGTACTTTTTTTTTTTTTAAACCAAGTTCTGTGAGCGTTGGTAAAGTTGCATTGATGTGGGTGCATGTCACACTTGCTACTTGCACTTTTCCTTTCCACTGACCAACTAGCTGTCATTTCATCCTCTTCGCTTTTCAGAACCCAAGGCCCTTGCAAATCTTAATTCTAATTCCACATTTTTCCTAGAAGACCCTGTTCAGCAAAATAGTCAGAAATATGAAATAATCATTTGTCTTCGGTGATGCACCACAAGCTGAAATAGTTCTATGACATTTTTGAAGGGATGGATAAGGATGTAACAGTACTCAGAACTTTCTGTATCTTTTTTCCATTACTGTGGGCCTGAGGAGTTGCAGCTCCAAGATTGCACATTGTGCCATGCCCAAATTAGATTGCTAATTAATACTTATAATTTGAAAAGTGGCACGTATTCTGTTTTAGTAATATGTTACTTTTTAAAGGCCATTATTTGATGATAACCTTCTGATTTTATAAATGTAGTAATCCTTTTTTGAGTCTTAGTGAAACCACTGCTTTAATGACCCAGAATTATAGGATTGATGAAGTGCTAATAACTTGTTACCGAACTGTTAAAGTTTCTAAGAATCATACTATTGACTAAAGTGAAACCAGGACTGAGATCTATTTGAGTTAATATCTTCTGTCTAAACAGGCCTGGCTTGTCACTTACTGTTTTATTATTTATTCTGTTAATTTTGAACCAATACAAAACTCTTAACTTTAACTGTGCTGTTCTAAATAATTTCCCTAAACACAAATATGTGTTTTGTCCTCACAGATACCAGCTCAGGAGGGCTTTGGAAAGTCAATTTCAGTCGGACAGCAGCAGGTAACTGAAGATTTTTTTCCCTACAATATGCAAAAAATATCTGATAAACCTGTAACTTCCATTGACTACAGTAAGAGCTTTTGGATGTTCAGCCTTATCAATAAAATAAACCACTTTAGTTTCAAAATATGAAATTACAGGTTTAAATTCAGACCATCAAGTTTGAAAAATTTAGCTTGTATAAGAAATGAGAAGTATCCTTTTGGACACGTGTAAGGAAACTGAAAGGGAATGCATTTTAATTTTAGTGGAAAGAAGGCATAGATGTGATCTGTCCCTTAAAAATTAGTAAAAGTCTTTAGAACATTTACTTAAGACATATGTTATGAAAGAGGAGTTTGTATGGTTCTGCTTTTAATGTAAAAAAGGAATACCCACTTCCCCTTCCAGTTATCACATTATTTTTCCCAGACTTGAATTTTATAAGTATTCTGGTTTATTAAATGGAATCAGGAATTGGAAACTTAAACTGTCATTTTTTGTCAACTTTAAGATTGTCGTCTTGGGTTTTATCAAAATGGCCATTTTATTGTGGATTCTATGGACCAACTGTATTGTAAACTATATTGAAGGTTTTATAAAATTCTGGGGGATGCAGGGATAAAGTTGTAAAGACCCTTTTCCAGTTTTTTGTTCTAAAGCATTCTGATGTGGATTTCCTTTCTGTGTTCGTTGAACACATGCAAGAGAGAGAGAGGTGGATTGGTTTAATGGATTGAAAATGGACCTGGAAGTTAGGAAGGCCTGCATTTTAACAGCAGCTCTGCTAGTGGCTACTGCTGTGGTCATGGGCTACTCCCTTCAGTTCCTTGAATTCATTTCCCTGTTAGTGAAATGGGGCTGATACCGCTTCTTTATTAATAGGGTGCCTCAGCATATCACAAGCATTAATTAGCTTAGTAATTTGCACAGTGCTTTGAATATGAATGATGCTGCTATTTAAATGTTATCAGCCCCTTTTATTAATATTTCTATATGGAGGCAGGGATCTTTTAATTTTTTCAGCAATATAGCTTTGTTTTCACTAGAAACTACTTCTCCAAAATCCTACAGATAACAAATACATTTCTCAAAACTGGTAAGCAGTCTTTAGCTGGATTCTTTTGTCCATGCGTTTTGAAGCAAATAATAACATGGGTTACTGAATCAGCATAGTAGAAGAACAGGTGTGTCATGCCCACCAGTCTTAAAAAGGGTTTTAGGTTTGGGGTTTTTTTTTTCCAGCGGCAGAGAGTACAAAGTTAAGTAAATGTACTCAACTTCCAAATAGTTTAACATAGGAGAATTCAGTTAACAACTTATCTTCTGTTCTGATAATGATGCTCTTAAGAATATGGACAGACAGACAAATTGTACAAAATCAAGAGGAGAGGACCTGTTATAAATTGGTTTCCATGGTAACTTTTTGTGTCCTGCTATGGCAAGGGGAGGCAACTTATTCCAAATTTGGCAAGACAGAAGTACTCATGTTTAGCTTTTACTTGCTGTGGATTCGGAGTAGATGCACCAAAAAGTTACTGTGGAAGTTCTGCTGTGTCTCCTTTTTACTATATAATTTGTTATAGTCTGTCCCTATCTTCAGAAAATGAGAAACCTGAGACAGTCATCTGATACAGATTCTAGCCTTACATTTCCAGAAAAAAATATATTGTATACGAAAATTCCTTATTACTCAAATAAAATACTGAAGCTAATAATTCCCTACTCCTAAGTTAAGTTCTTGATCCTTCAAGGGGTTGTGAGGAATCTTAGTGGAAGTTTCCTGATCACGGGCCCCAGTTCTCATGGGGAGACTTCAGTTACCAGACATCTGCTGGGAGGGTAATACAGCAGTGCACAGGCCATCCTGGAAGTTTTTGGAGAGGAGTGGGGACAGCTTCCCAGTGCAGGTGCTGGAGCGGCCAACTAGGGTCTGTGTTCTTCTTGACCTGCAGCTTATAAACAGGGAAGAATTGGTGGGGAATGTAGTAGTGGATGGCAACTTGGGCAGCAGTGACCACAAGATGACTGAGTTCAGGATCCTGAGGAAAGGAAGGAAGGAAAGCAGAGTAATGACCCTGGACTTCAGAAAAGCAGACTTTGACTCACTCAGGGAAATCATGGGCAGGAACCCCTGGGAAGCCAGTTTGAGGGGGGAGAGGAGTCCAGGAAAGCTGGCTGTACTTCAAAGAAGCCTTACTGAGAGTGCAGGAGCAAGCCATCCCAATGTGCAGGAAGACTAGCAAGTATGATGGAAAGACCAGCTTGGCTCAGCAGGGAACTCTTCAGTAAATTAAATCACAAAAAGGAAGCTTAGAAGAAGTGGAAACTTGGACAAATAACTAGGGAAGAATATAAGAGCATTGCTTGGGCATGCAGGGATGAAGTCGAGAAAGTCAAAGTGTGATTGGAGTTGCAGCTAGCAAGGCATGTGAAGGGTAACAAGAAGGGTTTCTACAAGTATGTCAGTAGCAAGAGGAGGATCAGGGAAAGTGTGGGTCCCTTACAGAATGGGGGAGGCAACCTAGTGACAGAGGATGCAGAAAAGGCTGAAGTGCTCAATGCCTTTTTTGCCTCAGTCTTTACAGACAAGGTCAGCTCCCAGACTGCTGCACTGGGCAGCATGGGTTGGGGAGGAGGTGAGCAGACCTCAGTGGTGAAAGAACACATTAGGGACTACTTAGAAAAGCTGGATGTGTAAAAGTCCATAAGGCTGGATGGGATGCACCTGAGAATGCTGAGGGAGCTGGCTGATGTGATTGTAGAGCCATTGGCCAACATCTTTGAAAACTCATGGTGATCAGGAGAGGTCCTGGATGATTGGAAAGTGGCAAACATAGTGCCCATATTTAAGAATGTGAAGAAGGAGGATCCAGGGAACTACAGACTAGTCAGCCTTACCTCAGTTCCCAGAAAAATCATGGACTAGATCCTCAAGGAATCCATTTCTAAGCACTTGGAGGAAGAGAAGAAGGTGATTAGGGACAGTCAGCAAGAATTCACCAGGGGCAAGTCATGCCTGACCAACCTGATTGCTTTCTGTGATGAGGTGACTGGCTCTGTGGATGTGGGGAGACTGGTGGATGTGGTGTACCTTGAGTTTAGCAAGCCTTTTGATACAGTCTCCCACAACATTCTCACAGGCAAGCTAAGGCAATATGGGCTGGATGAATGGGCTGTACGCTGTATAGAAAACTGGCTGGAGCATCGCGCTCAGAGTAGTAAGCAATGGCTCGATGTCTAGTTGGCAGCCAGTAGCAAGTGGAGTGCCTCAGGGGTCAGTCCTGGGGCTGGTTTTGTTCAATGTCTTCATCAATGACCTGGAAGATGCATAGAGTGCACCCTCAGCAAGTTTGCAGGTGACACCAAGCTAAGGGGAGTAGTAGATATGCTGGAGGGTAGGCTAGGATTCAGAGTCACCTAGACAAATTGGAGGATTAGGCCAAAAAAAAAAATCTCATGATGTTCAGCAAGGACAAATTCAATGCCCTGCACTTAGAACAGAACAATCCCATGCACCGGTACAGGCTGGGGGCTGACTGGCTGGGCAGCAGCTGTGCAGAAAAGGCCCTGGGGTTTACAGGAGACAATAAGCTGAATATGAGCCAGTAGTGTGCCCTTCTTGTAAAGAAAGATAATGGCATACTGGGCTGTATTTGTAGGTTTGTTGTCAGTAGGTCAAGGGAAGTGATTTATTCCCCTCTATTCACCACTGGTGAAGCCATGTCTGGAGTAGGGTGTTCAATTTTGGGGGGCCCCCCCACTATAGAAAAGATGAGGACAAATTGGGGAGAGTCCTGTGGCGGGCAGCAAAAATAGTTAGGGGGCTGGAACACATGACTTCCAAGGAAAGACTGAGAGAACTGGGCTTTTTTAGTCTAGAGAAGACAGAGGGGATTTAATAGCAAACTTCAACTACCTGAAGGGGGATTTGAAAGAGGATGGAGCTAGACTGTTCTCAGTGGTGGCAGATAACAAAACAAGGAGCAACCGTTTCAAGTTGCAGAAAGCTAAGTTCAGGTTAGATATTAGGAAGAGTTTTCTCACTAGGAGGGTAGTAAAACACTGGAACAGGTTACCTAGAGAGGTGGTGGAAGCTCCATCCTTGGAGGTTTTTAAAATCCAGCTAGACAGAGCTTTGGCTGGGATGATCTAGTTGGGGTGGTCCTGCTTTAAGCAGGGGATTAGACTAAATGACCTCCTGAGGTCCCTTCCAACCCTAACTTTCTATGCTGTACCATGTCAAAGACCTGGGATCTGTTTATCTGTGCCAGGCATTGTTCCAAGTGTTGTACAGAAAACTAGCATACAGTATATGTATCTTGCTTAGTGATACATTCTTTAAGAGCCTACCTACAAGCTATGTGAAAACAACTGTGGTTGTTTAGAGTCTGAAATGATAGGTTTTGGACTTTAAACAAGTCTATAGGAATCTTAATGTGACAGAGCTCTAAGTAGTTTAGCTGATTTTGTGGCCTATTGTGATCGCTAGGCATCTGCATAGAACTTGAAGGGAGCCTCAGCCAGTAATTTCTCCATTGGGTCCAAAATTTCTGTTTTGACTTGTAGCTCCATTTTTTTACAAGGATAACCAGTCTTGATACAAAGCCTGCTGCTTCATGGGATGCCACACTTTCTGACCACTGTTCACAGGACATACTCTGTCTCACAGTTAGGCTCCAAAACCTTTGCAAGGGTAGCAGCAAAACTGTAATTTCTGTGCTTTAAGTACTTCTTGATATAAGTTTCTGTAAATAAATAAAGTGTTGTCACATCACAAGCCTTATTAAGATTCTCAGCAGCTCACTTAATGCTTCAGGCACAAGCATCAGTACTTGGCCAATACCAACAGTTCGGAGAGGGTTAACATAGGATTTTGCCCCTGCAGTTTGCTCAGCCATACACAGGAAGCAGCCATCATGGCATGCACAGTGTGTCTAGGAGTCAGGGTTGGCAACACAATATTTATTTTTATTTTTTTAACTGACAATGTGCAAGCTCTTTACAGACAGCCAAACTTTTTTTTATTGAAATATTTTTACTGATGTATGTTTTGTATAATGTATAATAACTCTTCTGCCAGGCCCTACCCTGCTGCCAGGCCCCAGTTAGAAGGACTGGGTTCAAGTTTAGGAGTTAACACCAACTACAGTAAAAGAAAAAAAAGTAAAATGTTGGTTGTCAGTAAAAATGTTTGCAACAAAAAAATAAATATTTTTCACTTGGCAACCCTACTGGACTGAATTGATGGTTTTACATTGTGCTGCCCACCACTCCTGCCAGGGCTGCTTCCCTCCTTACCCCCACACCCTTATGCTCCTGACTTCATTCTGTACCATGCTTCATCTCCCCCACCGCCATCCTAGCATGGACCCCCAAGGAAGCCTACCTGTGACCTAGTAGTATTACAAGCACCTAGCCTGGGATGCAGTAGCAGCATATGGTCACCAGATAGCGCTTCTGTGTTTTGTCAGAGCTTCAATCAAGTTGTGGTTGCTTAATGTTTTTAGTGATGGCTAAAGCTTTTTACAGACTTTACTGACAGTCATTTTTAGCCCAACTTCTTTTATTTTTACTGACAATCAGTAAATTTACTGATAGTTGGTAATCCTGCCAGGTGTGCTGCTTTTCCTGTGGAAAGAAAACAGCTTCTCTGCTTAAGGTGTGCAGCCTCATGGGGGGGGTGGGAAGGGAAGGGAAGGGAAGGTGTGCATTGTCTCCATCTGTCTCTCTTGCATACACGATTATCTTAACATTAGAGGAAGTAAAGGAATAAGTCCTCTATTTGGAGTAGAATGTGATAAGGTTTGTAGTGGTTTTAGCGCTTGGAAGTGTTCATTTAATAGTTTAGGCCAAGCCCCAAAGAAAGTTTTGTCTCAACTTCTAGAGGGGTTCTGTTGCTCCAGAGCAGGTGTGTCAAACATGGTCTGCAGAGCTGCCCTATCCAGCCCAACAGGCTACTGGAAGTGGCTTGACATGGAATCCATAGCCTTTGGACCTCGGTGGATGTGGCTGTCAGCAGCACGAGGATGAGTGAGGACTGATACAACCCTCACGGCCTTTGACTACTTTGGTTTTTGGTACTACCGTGGCCCCACTACGGTCCTGGTCTAGAGCCCTGCCACTGCCACCACTTGCCTCATGCCAGACCCAGAGCTGCCACTCCATGTTTAAGCTGAAGCTGCTGCTGTAGTTATAAGCCAGCCCGCAAGGAGGCCTGCAGTCCAGAGGAATGAAATTTCTGACTCCTGTCTTCATCCTGGAAGTTTAGACAGTCTCTTGGATAGCCTGATGTCAAGTCACGAAGTACCTGGAAGATAAGTATTGAGACCTTGAACATGATCCGTTATTATATGTGAAGGCAGTATAGAGAGCAAAGAACAGATTTTTGTGGCAGCTTGTATTGGTGAAGAAGTGAGCTGCAATGTTGTTTTGTAGTTGGAGTTTTCTAAGTGCTGAAGGCTTTGTGAACATCTATATTGCATTGATGTAGTTCAGCTGAGTACTGATAGGAAGAGTTGGCCTCAGTCTGTTTATGCTAGGGCTGAACAGAATTTCCTAGTTAACCAGAAATAATACTGTATTTTCTTGCATGCAGCATACCCCCTAAATATACATACCTTGTTTTTTTGAAAGGCAGAATGAAGAAAAAAGATTTTTCTAGAGTTATGGTGGCATAGAGTAGGGACAGAGTCTCATTTTCAGCTAACTTGCCCTCTTTTTCCTGAATAACTAAAACTGAATCCCTACCTGCTTCTGAAGACTGGTCCCTACGGATTTTAAAATAGCTAAAGAGTTGAGCTAAAGAGGCTGTGAAGCAGAGAGACCAGGAACAGCTAGCAGACAGCAAAATTGCCCTAAGAAAGGTAAGCTTGATAAGTGGAACATCAAGATGATTAAAAAAGGAGAGACAATAGCTAACACCTGTGGAGTGAAGACCAATAAGCCATTAAGTTAACGGACTCCCTCAGCTCCCTGAAGAGTAATACCAGAGCTGCACTTTGGAGAAAGAATCAAGCCAGGGTGCTTCCAACCCTGGGCAGAAAATCAGCTTAAATCAGCTTGGGAATCCTACTTAATACATGAACCCAAATTTGGGGGGGGCTGAGTTTGGGGGGGAATGTTGTATGTGAGCGAGTATGGTATTTGAGAGCTTGTAAATAATGGAATGAGTTGGTCAACTGTAGGTATGTACTTTTAGCCAAAGGAGTCTTCACTATGGCTACACATTCTTAAAAAATACTTTAGTGTGCCCAGCAGCAATACCTCTGTCTTGCTTTGATTCAGTTTCAGCCAGCTGTACTTTAGCCCTGAATCCTTGAGCTGACCTTGCCCAACCATTCAGCCATAAGGCTGCCTGGTTAGGAAGTCACTTTGTATTTAATTAACTAAATCGGGGCAGGCAATTATTTTGGGTGGCGGGCCGCTTACCCAGTTTTGCCAAGCTGTCGAGGGCCCCATGGGTAGCCCTGCCCCTTGACAGGTGCCCCGCCTCCTGGTCACCATCTTGCGACCAATGTCTTGGGACCAATGTCCCAGGGCCAGCACCAGTGGGGACCAGAGCAGGACTCAGGCTGGCAGGGGTCTGTGGAGCTGGGCTGGATTGTATCAGCAGGGAGACGGGGAGCTGGCTCAGCTCCATAGAGCCCCTACCTGCCAGGACTCTGTACCCTTGCTGCCCTGCTGGTGCTGGCCCTGTGTTCCTGTGCCTGCTCACTCCCAGTGCCCCCCAGCCCCATGGTACAGGCGGGGAGCAGCGCACAGCCCTGACCCCCTGTTTGCTGGCAGGGAAGGAGCTGGTATGGAACGCAGGGAAAAGCGGCCCCTTGGGCCTGGGTCCTGTCATCTTTGACAGGAACCAAGGGCAGATAAATTTTAATTTTCAAAATGTTTTTAGGGGCCCCATGGGCCGGATAGAATGGCCTCATGGGCCGGATTTGGCCCACGGGCTGGGTTTTGCCCACTCCTGAACTAAATAGGTGGAGTTTCTTAAGTGTCGCACTCCAAGGCAGATTTTCCTGACTTCTGATCACTTTTGTAATTTTTCCAATTTTAACACCCTTTTTTAAAGGGAAATCCCCTGAAACTGGGTTACATTGCTTCAGTTATGGTTTTGCTAACACTGTATGCACAGGAAATACTCCATTCTTAATGGTATATATTATTCGCTTCCTCATTCACCCAAGCATCACATTTGTCCTTTTGGCTCATGTTGAGATAATAGATAGTACAGTTCTCTAGCTATCTACCATTACCCCAAGTCCTTTTCAGTGTTGGTGAATTTTAGGATACAGTCATTGTATGACTTTGAATTTGGTTGTGCCAAGACCAGTGCTGTTCTTCAGATAAGACGATTTAACAAGAGATCCAAATAGATGTTTATTTGTTTCCCATGCCATCGCTATATGCAATTTTTAATATGCAGTTTTTTTTCAAGATGTTCTTCCAAAACGTTGGTGAAGAGTATTGAATAAGATTGGACTGCAAATAAAATCCCTTTGGGATGCCACAAAGAAATAAAAAGAAGCATGTCCCTCCTTCTTGCATCTCTCAAGGTTTTTTAACAACCTTTTGCAGCTGCAGGATGTTGGCTGCCATGGTCCTGCTTTACCTGTGGCAGATTAGGGTGTTATGACTTGTGGGTGTGTCAGGGTTGAGTGTGTACTTTTGCTTATAGGTTAGACAATGGATTTGTATAACGTGGTTTGGATAGGAATGATTTTTGACTCAGGCAAGGGGGTTGGACTACTCTGAAGGTCCCTTCCAGCTCTACTTCTCTAGGATTCTGTTTCTAGGATTCATAGGAGGGAAGATGGGAGTTTGGATCCCTAACATGTATAGGTAAGGTAGTTTGGGTTTCTTGCTTAACTATCTAGACTTTCCAACACGTAGGTTTCTTGCAAGTTTAACCATACCTCTGAATTTCTTGACTTTTTACTAACTTGTTTTTGTTAACGTTAGCATTCTTTTAAGCGATTTTATTAAGCTTCACTTTTAACAATTTTTTTTTATCTAGGTGTAAATAATAAACTTGTACTAGAAGTGCTGTCCACTGGGAATCATATAATTCCTTAGCCCAAAGATTTTTTTATTTTTTTTAAACCAAAGCTATATCTTTCAACAAGCCTCACATTTTTGCTCTTCAATAAGGAATATGGCTTCGTTTAACCTCGGGTCTTTTTTTTTTTTTAGTAGTAGTAAGGAGCTCATAAGCTGTTCAAACTTGTTCTGCTGCTGTAAGGTGTGCAAACAGGTTTTTTCTCCTTCACAGTTAATCAGAAATGAAAACTAGTTGGTATAGTGTTGTTTGCTGCCTGGTTTTACATACAGGGCTGAATCTTATCATGTGGCATGCTCATTATTCTTTGAATGTTTACCAGTGTTTTTCACTGTAGTATTGAAGTGCATTGTAAAGTCTAAAATGTTTTTATTTCACTATGTCCTGGTGAAGTATGGAATTAATATCCTTAGTTTACAAATGTGCAAATTTAAGCACACACAGAGGTTGAGTGACCTGCTTAGAGCAATCCAGTGTACCGCTGAAATCTGCTTTAACTCCAATTTATTTTTCAGTAGAAGTTCTACAGTTTTGCAGACTTGTGCTTCAGTTGTTGCTGTTGTTTGTTTTTTTTAATATCTACAGAAAGCCAGTGGTTCTCTTTGACCATGTCTCTTTTTTAAAAAAAAATTGAGCGTGGGTATTATTATAGAGATTTGTTAAAAATTTTATATATTTTTCTTTTAAGAGAAGAAACAAATATACGCTGTTCCTTAACTCAAGCGCTACTGGAAAAAAAAATGTAAACTTGCTTGTCTCCATTACCACTCTTAAATTTCTTTTAAATTTGTCCACTACCCAACTTTGGGGGGGCGGGGCAGAAGAGGGGAAGTAGTCCCCTTTCATTTTCTTCCCAGCTTTTTTTCTTTTGGGTTTTAACTTGAGAGATCAACTCTTTCTGCAGTTTGTGGGAAGGGCTAACAAAGCTTTCTCTGAAATCTAAGGACCCACCACTACCATTTGGCAAAAGTAGCACATCTTGCCACAGTGATATCTGAATATCTTCAGATAGCTTTAACTGTCAAGTGCAAAATACCTAAACAAAAGTTTGGAAAGCGCCTCTCTGGTGTAATATGTAACCCAGTCCTGTGTAATTTCCTGGATGGACTGTATCACCTAGAATACATCCCATTACGCCAGGTTATGATGTAGTGGGTGCAGTAGAACATTGCGAGGAGCTTGTGTTATCTCCATGGCAATGCAGAAATGCATGTTCTGTGTATCAGTTACCCAGAGGAGTAACTGAACTGCTCTGGAGTTCAGGTGTGAGGGTGGAGCCATATTCAGAGCTACAGAATGAAGAACACTCTCTGGCATGGTGTTGGGGAATGAAAAGGGTAAGTTGGGATATTCTGAGTATCTTAAAGGCTGCAGTCAAACTGTATTTCACTGCTTTAACACAGCTCAAGAGACTGAAGGAGGTGGACATTGGAGATTTCTTCAGTATTTCAGTTGGAGGCTTTTGGTAAGACCTATTTCAGAATTAAACTTGGATCAGAATAGTGATAATGAGTAGCGCTTTGTGCAGGGAAACTAGTGGACAGGGGTGATTGAACCTAGGAACTTTGATAAAAGAATTTTGCCATGAGCCTTTTTACTTGAACTAAAGAAGGTTAGATTTCCAGATGTGACTATTTCACCTGTAAGAGTATGTTCGTAGTTACTGATTCCTATTACTAGAATAAAATATTGTTACACCCATTCAGCTTGAATATTGTATAAGAGCAAGTGACCTGTTGGGTTTTTTGGGGGGGGGGAGGGGGGGGTTGTGATTAAGGGGGTGGATAGACACAATAGTTATTCACATGGAGGGAGGGGTGGGGAGAGCGATTTCATTTGGATCCTCTGTAATGGTTTTGTCTGTCCACTATATCCCAAGGTAACTGCAAAACAACCAGCAATAATTTACTATTTGTTTCATTCACCAGTATATTCTTGTGTTTTAGCTTAACTTACTGCAGGATAGAAGTGGCCTTATGAAATAGTTACAGTGGCTCACCCGATACACAGGGACTCGGACACAAGTCATTCCTGGCCCCTTAAATTGGTATAATTAGCTGTCTGGCCAGCTATTCCTGGAGAGCCCTTATTTGAAATGTTCTTGTATATTCAGAGTGTTTCTCCTTGTGGGATAAAGCATTCTTCTTCTGGTTCATAATCATCTCTTCTGTTGTGCTTTTTATGTTAGTTCACTTAAAATTTGTGCATATTAGTGCATAGAATGTTCCTTCATGAAAAGAAACACGAAGGATCATCATGTAAGGAGGAAGGACCTTCTCACTTGCAGCACATCACAGTGATCATGGGAAAGGATCAGGAGATCAGCTTTTCCCAGAAAAATGGAGGGGAGAGGTTGTATAAAAAATGGGGGGCTAGTATTGCTTTCATTTAAAGGGGTTAAATTCACTTTCCTATGGTTTCACTTGCTATGTGACTGAGCATCTAGTAACAAAATGGCTAACAAGGTTCTGAAGGTTGCTACTAGTAAGCATGTTCTCTGCCTATCTTATTTCCTTAGCAGAAGAACAAACTTCCTGTAGTGATTAAATTAGCAATGTGAAGAAATTCTGGGATAGAGCAGGATGACTGGGAAGTCCTGCCAGAGGGTTTTATAAACTTTTGTGTGGTAAGGTAATACTGGAAGAATCAGTTTTTGCTTAGTTATAAGGGTGGGGTGGAAAGCACTTAGATTTGGTCCACCTTTTGTAATGAATTGTTTACAGAGCAGGAGTGCAGGTGCCTCAGGACACTCAAAGAAATCTTTCCAGCTCGGCCAGTGACTGTGGATAACTCATTTAAGTTGTCTGTGTCTTAGTTTCTCTCTCTCTAAAATAGATGTCATACCCTAGAAGGGCATGGTAAGGAGGCAAAATGAACATTTTAAAAGCATTTGGTGATCTACTGTTGGAAAGCGTTTTGTAACATGCAAGGTAGTTTTAGTATTAATACTAAATAATGCCTCTCTCAGTTGAGAATCTAAATGGAATGTATATCCGGAGTTGGATACCTTTGCATACTACTTAGAGGATCATTTAAAAAAGGGTGGAGAGTGTAGAAAGAGAAAAGAGGAGTGAAATCAGAAATATCTTCTGGTTGAGTCATAGGAATCCAGTAACAGAGGAAAGAAACTCAATTTCTGTCAGAGATAAGTTGTTGCAGAAGTTGCCTCACTTCTTGAAGTCCATTTTGTAGATCTCTTTGAGTTTTATTTGAGTGCTGTAAAAGGGAACAGAATGTTTACCAATATAGAATAATACATCATAGAGGAAGCTGCTGCTGAAGCTTTATTTGAAGAAAACGTAACAAACCAGGAACTGCTATAGTCCTGTTCTTAAATAGGAAATACGTGAAACCACAAAATGCAGAGCAATGCTGTGCCTGACTAGAACCCATAAAAAATACAGTATTAAAAGTGACATGAGATAAAAGGATGATATTCCAGGTCTTTCATCCATAAAATTGACCCACTTTAATAGAAATGCTATTGGGATAAACTTCTGGCAAATCCATTAACGCATTTCTTTGTTTTGGGACCAAATCTGCCAAAGTCTGAAAATGTAACCAAAAAGCCAATGTGTGACTTCCTTGCAGGGTAACTATGAAAAAAACTGTAAGCTGCAGATAGGCTTTCTGGTTACTCTTTCAAATGATCTGATCTACCTCACTTGGTTTATTAATAGATTTTTTTTTCCAGTACAGTGATGACCTGGTTAACTAATTCTGGACTGCTCACTTTGTATATTTGCTACTTGGGACTATATTCACTGGGCTTATAAAACTAGCCCAGTAATATAAAAAAAAAATAATAATTATAGGCTGTTCAGTAATCTTGACAATCCAAGAATGTTTTAGAAACAAAGGAACATTCCACTTGATTGGAAGAATTGCAGGATCCCTTCCAAGTGATCCAAACATAATTAAAAAATGGTTGCTTTTGTAAATTGCTGTGTGTTAACTACTAAAAGAAGCCACCCAAAATAGATCTGGGGAACTATGGCTAATTTTAGTGACTTGTTAGCAAATTTGTGCTGGTTTCATCTTAAACTTGTTTGTTTGTGTGTAAACTTGTAATGTAGATTAACTTAGTTTACCCCTTGCTTAAATATTTATAGTTTGCAATAGTATAGAGAAAGAAAAACTTTTAAGTAAGGATTAATTTGGTTAAGGTGAATCTTCATTGGGGATATACATTGGCTAAACTAAATTGAGTAGGACTGGAATGAACAAACATCCTTGTGTCATTGGACTTTAGTTCCCTGCTACCGTAGGCAACTATGATATACAATTTCTTTCTGGAATTGATTAACCTCCATTTTACAAGTAGCTAGATTTTTGTTGTCCAACTTTTCTTCTTAGGAGACTGTTCCAGAGTCTCCTTGTTGTAATGACTCTGTTTTTGTAGTGTGAATGTAGCCAATGCTTCAGTTGCGCATGCAAGTCAAGTTGGCTTGGGTATGAACGCTGTTACGTAATCAAAGGATTAGATTGAAAAAGCCATGTAGTACACTCGGAAGGGGTAGTTTTGATCTTCCGTTAAGTGCGGTGGTCAAGTGCGGTGGTTAAGTGCGGTTAAATCAGTGGTCACCAGTCAGTGGGTCTTGATCCACTGGTAGATTTTGAAGCCTCTTGCGGTAGATCTCAGAGCCCCTTGGAGTCAATCTGAGGCAGGGGAGGGCTGAGTGTCCTCATGCGTGGATGCGCATGTCTCAGCCCAGCAGGTCAGTCTGTGGGGGAGGGGAGGGAAGGGGGCTAGATCAAGGGCCCTGCAGTGAGGGACAGTGCTACAAAGGCAGGAACAGGGATAAGTTGAGTGGGGCACAACGGCTGGGTGGGATTTACCTGCTGGGAAGGTGCGCCCCCAAATAATTTTTTCTGCCTCGATCTGCCTCCCCCTCCACAGACTTACCTGCTGGGTGGGGGGAGGGGAGTGGCATTACATGGTAGATCTTGGGTTGCTTTTAAATGCCACAGGTGATCTCTTACTTTAAAAGGTTGGTGACCACTGATTTAAATTAACATTTCTGGGATCCATATTTGTTGTCTTTTATTGTGGGGGTTCTCAACCTTTTTGTTACTGGGGCCCCCTCCTAGCATGCTATAAAAACTCCATGGCCCACCTGTGCTGCACCCTGCTCAGCAGAGGACTAGCCTGGCTCCCCAGCCTGGGGTGCAGTGGGTGGGGCTCGGCATCAGAGAGCCCCAGGGCCCTACTCAGTTGAGCAGCAGCAACAGTGTGGAGCTTTGCCCGCCTGCATGCAGCATCACTCAGGATGCAGGACGACCTCCTTCCTTGGGACTTGCCTCAGCCTCAGGAGCTGAGGTGACTCTTCCCTGGGCTGGGCTGGGGACCCCGGGAAACCTGCTCATGGCTCCTGGTTGAGAACCGCTGTTTTACTGGATCAAGGTCAACTCTGATTTCAAAGAACTCCCCCCCATAATGTTCTTAACATTAATCCTGCAAAGTAAACCTGGGATTTGAGTTCTATTTGGGTCCACATCACCCGTATGTGGTCAAAACATATTTTAGGTCAGGGCTGTCTAACTGGTGGTTCACAGAGCCCCATGTGGCCCTTGAAGGGCTAAGGCTGAGCCTTCAGGTTCCTGACCAGCCACCCTATTCCCCCACCCCGCAGCCCTGCTGCCATTAGATTCTCTGGGCTCCCCCTGCCCCCTCAGGCTTTCCCTTTCTGCCTCTGCCACATGGTAGGGAAGAGCCTGCATGGTGTGCAGCCTGGGGGCCCATGGCCCACGGGTCTGCTCAGAAGTTGGACAGTCCTGCTTTAGTTGATGCTCAAGCAGTGTAGAACCCAATTTATTTGCTTGTATTAGCTCCACAGTGGCAATATATAGAAATGAAAACCTGTTTTCATTCTCATAGTGTTTTCAGCCTGTTACTGGTTGAAACAATTAAGGTCACTTAAAATTGGGTTATAAAGGAAATACCAGCAGAGAATGCCATATTAGTAACTCTTGGCAAAAAAACAAAATGCTGGGAGGAAATTGAGGCATTTTCAAGTGTCAGGCAGCAAGCTTAGAACTATCTGCTAGTGTTTTGAGTAGCTACTTGCCCTTTTTAATTACAGTAAAGGCACAAGGTAAGGCTAGCTCTAATCATGCGTTGTTCTGGTGAATCATTCTTGGCAACCCTTTTCCAGTGGTTGTGCTGAGCACTGTTTTGGTGTCTGTTGTGATGCTGGCTGCTTCCTAGCAAAACTAGGGCAGATTCTGAATGTTTTGCAGCTGGGTTTTGTGAGGATATGTAAAACCAAAAATGTTACTACTGTATTTAAGAGCAGTGTTGATTATATGTCCTGTCAGGGTAAGGAATTTTAGCTATAACATTGATTTTTTTTTTTCCCCCTTCAACTTTTTAAAATCCTTGTTGAGGACAGAAAAAATAGTAGAGAGAAATTATTTTAAAAAATAAAAAATGCAGGAATATGCTGGTTGGAATGAACATTTCATCCCCCCCTGTTAAAATAGTAATTTAAAATTAAATCCACCTTTGGATATCCTGGATCATTTTATTTTCTGTGCATTGTTTTAAGTTCTTTTGGGCAGAAACTTTTTGGATTTTGGGGGTTTTTTTTGGTATTTTGTATATCGTACAATAATTAACACATTATGGGACTAAAATATATTAACATTGACAACCCTATTTAGTTAAAAGAAATGACTTACACTTTACCTGTTAGCTGTCTTGCCCAAATGTGTTGAAACTACAAGCAGAGAAGGTTCTTTGGGTGAATCTGATATCTTTTATTAGACCAACTTAACAAATATCAGATTCACCCAAAGAACCTTGTCTGCCTATATCCTTAGACCAACACGGCTACAACCTACACCATTGAAACTACAATGCACATTTTTACAGGAAATGTATGGGGGTTTTTTTTACTAGTGGAAGCAGGAGTGTGATAGATTACAGCATAGAGCAAAAGTCTTTTACAGATAAATGAAGTTTAACTTGGTTAACATCTTTTCTAGTCAAAATACTCCCTCATTTACAAAGGTTTCATGATTTCTCACACAACTATTTACGTAATTTTTCCAGACTACACATATTATGATATATGCAAAGGCGTGTTACCATGTTAAGTAAGCCAGTAACCAGAATGATAATTGAGATGTTGCTTTTATTAGGTGCTAAAAACTCAGTCTTCACTTAAGAAAGCTTCTTGTGTTTTAAAAATGCATGAGACTATAAATGGAAGAAGTGACATCAATGAATTATAGTTGGGTAATGCAGACATGATGCCAGTCTAATATAGGACAATATAGATCATGGGTGCTCAACCTCCAGCCTATGCAGCCATGGCATCTGGCCCACAGGGCTCCAAGTGGGTTTGGAAATATGGTGGTTGGGGAGCAATGGCAATTAATACTGCTGCCTTCCCCTGCTGCCAGAAAACATGGTAGGCTGGATTCAGGCCCTGCTCCCTTCCCCTGTGCAGCCAGATTAGGCCAGGCCACATCCCCTTCTCTCATGGGGCAGGGCCCCCCCACCCCTCCATGCAGCTGGATCAGGGGTGGACCATAATCTCTTCCCCCTCCAAGGCTGGGTCAGTGCTGGGCCACACTCCTTTCCCCTCACACAGCTGGATTGCGGCTGGGTCATACCCCCTCCCCTACCTTGCAGGGCTGGGGCAAGTTCCCTTCCCCCTTGTGGATTGAAGTGAGTCCAGGCTGTCCCTCTCTGTGCAGCTGGATGGGACCCTGCCTCGCATCCTGGGCCATGGATAGCGACTGCTGGCCAGATTTGGCTTGTAGAAGGACCAGGTGCCATCCATCTGGCCTACCAGGCAAAAAGCACCACTGCTGTAGACAATGATGCCAGTCAAATATAGGCTATAAAGACAACAATGTCTTTAGCTTTCTGTATCAATTATCTGCATTTCCTAACTGATTTCAGTTAAGCGGTGTCAATTGTTCCAATTATTATGTGTGTTTCATTATTTTTAAAACAGCATCTGAACATCCACTTAATAGAGGAAGTGAAGGGATGGGATTCTCCTATTATGACTGAGAGAGGACATGGGCAGTCTAATATAGGATAATATTAAATATCTTTCAGTGATTTGGGAAAAAATGTTATCATTGCATTTGCAGCTGACAAAAGCTGATGGAGTGATGTGTTATGGTGAGAGGTCACTTGCACATGTCAGTTTGGATCTTGGGTTCTGGTACGGTTGTCTCAACATTATCTGTTTTAATGCATTCAGATGCAAGAGCATAAGTAGGAGTATACCTAACTCGAGAAGGTGGCTGGCCAGTTTCCCAAGCAGATCCCAGGGGTGGCTGCCATTTTTGCGGGCTGAGCATGGCAGGGGGCTCCCCCATGTCTCTGGCCAAGAGGCCTCAGTGGCCCCATCCCTTGCCACTGATTGGTGGAGAGGGATGGGGCTGTATGACAGGCAGCCCTCTCAGCTCCCCCC
>NW_005842280.1:82312-82608 GCF_000455745.1 Alligator sinensis
CTGACTCTGTTGGCATCCAACCGCTGGGGCGACTTAGATTAAAGGTTGAAAACCCCTGTTGTAGTTCTTTTCTAAAAGTGTGGGAAACATATTATGCAGTTAGAGGCCTAGGAAGTAGGCCTGTGTGAATAGGGAAGTATTTGATTCGGATTTGGGTTCAGCTGATTCGGAGGACAGTGATTCAGTTCAGTGATTTGAATTGCTGTCCCCATTCAATTTGGCTGAATCAGAATCGGAGATTTGGTGCTGATTCAGATCCACCCGGGGGGGAGGCAGGCACAGCCAGGTGTCTTGTG
>NW_005842280.1:82639-97028 GCF_000455745.1 Alligator sinensis
TTCTTCGGCTGTGCCTGCCTCTTCCCTGGGTGGGGTGAGCCGTGGGAGAAGCCGCCATGACTGCCCTGCCTGGTTCCAGCCTCCCAGCACTTAAAAAAAAAAAAAAGCCCTGCACAGTATACAAATACCTCTGTAGAGAAGAGACTGTAGCAGGTTCTTTTAATAGGAAAAGTTGTAAGTGATCCAGTGGTTGGCAGCTAGATAAAGTCAAGCTAGACAAAATAGACAAGTTTTTTAAATAGTGAGGGTAACTAATCATGAGGAAAACTTTCCTTGACATATATTAGATTCAACATCACGTTTTTAAAAGGCATCACCAATGTCTTCTTTTGAAGAGGGATATTATAGTAGAGGCAAAAGATATCAACTTGATTCAGAAATTACTGGGCAAGGTTCAGTGGTGCAGGGAGGTGAGACCAGATGGTCTGTTTTGATTTGGAAATCTATGAATGTATAAATGATTAGGGATATGGTCTGCCTGACACTGTAAACTGTAACATTAACAATGTTCTATGAAGTGTAAGATACCACAAAAATAAAATGGAGTATTAAGATGTCAAAAAATCCTGTTTCAACGTAATCATGTAAAGTGAAAAGAATAGTATGTCAGCTTGTGAACATCCATGAGTCAAGGTTCTGAGTAGTCCTAATAATTGCTATAGGCAATTCCTGCCTCCTTTTATATGAAATATGTAGTGGGTCATGGTTACAAGATGGAAGACAGAAGGCGCCATGGAACCATTATGGAACTTTGTACATGTAGGCAAACTTTACATTTTGACTCCACATTAGTAGCAACAGAGCTATCTTCCATTGGCTGTTCGGTAGCCTGGATGAAATGAAGCATTTTTCAGTCCAGTTCCAAATGGGTACATGTCCATCCATATCAGACATTTTCAGCATAATAAGCACTGATGACATCCTTATCAACACACACTCAATGCCATAGGAAGGTGTCTACGTGTTTCACATGCATCAAATCTCTAAAACGAAATAGGAGTGAGGGTGGGTGTACTTCATGGCTGTCTAACCCCATCAGATCAAACCGTGTTAAATTTGGCCTGCCTCTCCTCACAGGTTGGTGACCCCTGTTTTTAGCGTATTTAAAAAAAAAAATGATGCGAGTTCACTGCAGCTCTCTCTGCTTATTGTTAAATATCTGCTGAAGAGTTTATGCTCAAATTGTGAGGTGTCCAAGATGGAAAAGTGTGAATAAGAAATATTTATGTTTTCCATACTGTTTGGTTAGAATTTTCTTAAGTAGATCTAAGGTTCTGTTTTGTGGCTTACAGTAAAAATTCTGGAGAGTGGATTGAAAATAGTTTTTCCCAGCCCATGTCCTGATTTAAAAAAAAAAATGTTTTGTTCCTGCTTGATTCAGATCCCTTTTAACTTTGGCTTGATATAAACATATTTTAGTAAGAATTTCCAAAGTGGGGTGGGGGGAGGCTAAATTCCTTTCATGGTAAGAAGTATCTGTCCAGGTTTCTTTGCATTCTCATTTGCTTGAAACTACAGAGAATCAGGCTAACACAGAGGTGGGAAAAATAAGGCCTGCTGACCAGATCCAGCACACCAAGAAATTTCATCTGGCCTGGGTGGGTCCCTTGGTCCCACCCAGCCTAGGCATACCAGGCAGCCCAGGCCATGGTGCATGTGGCTGGTCCTGGTGCCCCCAGGTGTGTAGTTGGGGTGGCACGATAGCTGGACTTTGCTTCCTAGTAGCCCCAGTGGTGGCAGCTCCTTCCAGCTGCCGCTGTCAAGGCTGGCCCTGCTGCCTGGACACCCTGGCCTTTCTGCCAGGGGCGCCAGATGGAGCAGGCACGTGGACGGGGTCTTCTTTGGAGACCAGCCCTGGACCCCTGAGGGGTAGGGTGCTCTCAGTTGGGCAGGGGGGTGAGGCTGTGGGCAGGCAGGGAGTGGGATGGTCATCTGGGTCAGCCCCCCTCCTGCCCTTCCTGGCCTGTAGCTGCTCACCAAAACTCTCTAAGTGGTCCTTTAGCCGAAATAATTGCCACCCCCCACCTTCCACTGGGCTAAAAGCATGTGATTGACTATTATTAACACTGCAGATCTAGAATTTCATACTAAGTAGTTTTGCACCTTATTCTTTTTTTTTTTCCTCCTCTAAAACTCCTTTTTTATATTAGACCTCAATTGTCTTATCTGAAAACTTATTTCTGGCTTTGCCACTGACCTGCAAGTATTATCATCATGCCAAATTATATCTGATGAATATTACTAATGCATACAGATCAGTACCCAGTTTGGCCTGCCTCTGGAACCTTACAGACAGTGCAAATTGAGAATATTAAGTTTGAATAATATTCCACACAAGAAAAAACCTACGGTAGGTTTCTCATTGGATTTTAGATCCAGGGCACTCTAGATTTTTAGGTTGATCGATCTTTTGAGGGTAATGGTAGCAGTGCAGAGTGTAAACGGTGTCCCCTACCCAGCCTCACATGCCAACTTTCTGCAAAATATTAATGCCACTTACTGAATATTCTAATGATCAGTACCTTCTTCAGATTATACTTCATTGGTTATTTCTTCACTTGATCCCTGTAGTGTCTAGTTGAATAGTCTGTTCCTGTCAAGTCAGGGCAGGGTTGTTTATCCTAAGTGCTCTGAAATATTTCTGAAATGTTAGTAAGGTACATAATCATATGGGGCAGTGGGGGGCCAATCTCTTTCGTTGGTATGCCATAAATAAGACCCCCTGCCCTCTCACTCCTACCCTGAGTGCCAATCTGATCCTCTTCCCCTGATCAATTCATTCTTCTACTCTCCTTCCAGCCAGATCAGGTGCATGCCAAACAAAGTGGCTGCTTTGGGTGCTGTAGGTTGTCCAGCCCTAATTTAGGGCATCTGGATTGAGTTTGGCCCGAGTATTTTCTGGGAATACTGTGTAGATCCATCTTGAAATAGCTATTTGGGGCATTCAGAGTCTTATTCAGGTTGCCTGGTCTGGAGGACTGGTGCTGCCACTTGGGTGTAGGGAATGTATAATCTGAGAAATGGGATGGCCTGGATCTGATGTACCAAGAAATGCAAAACATCATCTGGTGACTGTTTTAAGAAGTATGTACTTTCATTAACATGATTTCCACTAAATTCTTCTATCTTAAGTACCAGCCCATATAGAACAGGGTGAGAATCCTGGCTTCTCCCACATTCCCTGTCACCCTTTTCCATAGTTATTCTAAGGAATTTCATCTCAGTTGTCAGTCACTAATTTTTGTAGCTATTCTATTAAGATTTGGAATTTCTTAAGAAGAGAGGCAAATTATCACTTGCTGGCCATCTGCCCATGAATTGTTTCACCTGCTCAGCAGCCAGTAGAAGGCGCTAAGGAGAGTGAGTTCAAATAAAATTGAATCATCATCTGTATAAAAAAAACAAAAAACGAACTGGTACAACTTTATTATTTGTCTGCTAGCATCTAGCTGTCACTTATTTTTGCTTGCCTGTCAGTCTGTTGATTTTTCTAAATTAGCACCGACTTTAAAATGGGGTCTTTTAAATCTAAACCAGTCTCTATCTGTGCTACTTAAAATGCATGATGGAATTCTTTTTAAAGGAAGTTTCAGAATTGCAGAGCTGTTCATTCTAGAAGACAGGGTTGTAGGCTTTGTGTATCATTTTGTCATTTATTTAAGCTTTCATTTTTTTTTTTAGTTGGAGGATGTTTAATATTCTGCTCTTAAATGAGAGAGACCTGAGGTCTAGATCTTCAAAGGTATTTTAGACTTCTAATTCTCATGCAAATCAGGTGGGATTTGCATCTAAGTGTCTACCTTATCAAGTGGAGTGCAGATGCCTTGATTTAGTGTTCAGAGCTCTCATCCTCCTTGGAGTTTATCTTTTTATTGTCACTTCAAGCATAGGTGTCCTCCCTGAGGTTGATTGTCTTCTTCCAGAGACAGCTGTATCCTTGTTCCTTGCTTCCCTCTACCTAGAGTCACTCCTGTGGGAGGGTAGTATAATAAGCTATAGGCTTCTAACATTTGCATACAAGGTAGATCAATGTAGTAGTCCCCTCACCTTTGTTAAAATGACTCTTTAGATGTTACTGTGAATATCTTTTCCTTGTTCTTCTTTGCCTCTTCCACTTTCTTAAGGACTGTGCAGAGATACCCAAGAGATTTTATGGGGATCCTCAAATACTTCCTCAACAATGCTGAGCTTTATCAGATACTAATTAATAAGTTATGCCAAAAAGCGAGCTCTTGCTCACAGAATCTTAACCATCTCCGATTCAGTTCGTCCAGTGGTGCTCAAGTTTTTGGCTCTGTGGATGAGTGGCACGGGATCCATAGGGGTTACTACCTGGATCAGGCCCCATGCCACTGAGATTGAGCCCCCTGGGCCATTCATAGTAGTCCCTGAACACCTGAATCAGGCCCTGCATTGCCCTGTCTTCACAGGCCTATCTTGTACTCAAGGCCAGGCAGTTCAGCCCACAGGACTTCCCACAAGTCAGAAATTTAGGACCTGGAGAGTGGCAATTAACACTGTCACCACTCTCCCACTGCCAAATATTAAGACCCAGGGGAAGCCCTGGGGGCCAGATGTTGTGGCTTCCTGGGCCAGAGGTTGAGCACCCCTGAGTTAATCTAGAAAATACATCTCTACCCTGCCTTATTCAAGGAAAAACAAGCATGGTCTGTTTTGTAGCCTGGTTTGTGTGCTTTTTCTTATTTACAGAATCACTTCCTTTGAATTCAAAATACGTGTTCTGTGCAGCTGAGGGAATGGAGGGAAAAATGGAGAATTCTGCTAACCTTTGGCATTTTTACAATGGCTATCTTTTTTTCATTACGTATTTGTACAGTACCTAGCACAGAGACTTTTATTCCTGACTGAGAAACAACAATGACAACAATCATAATAATAGCTAATGACTGCAACAATTAAATGGCATTGGTTGTTCTATATCTCTTTACTTTTCATACTAAGACTATCGTCTAGATGGACATAATCCTTCATTGAACCCTGAAGGGGGAGGGGGAAGTTTTCTATTCAGAAAGCACAATGGGATAACTTCTTGGATTTTCTTTTAAGGAGGATAATTGTGTTAATTTGCATGAGACACAATTATTTTGATTGGATTGATTTGTTTAATTAACTTGGACTCCCTGCAGGTTAAATAGTGAGTGTAAATAAGAGGACAATGGGGAATGCATCATTAGTGTTTGTCACAGGAGAGATGACTCATGCAAATCAAGTGTGGCATAGCTGCCAGTTTAACCCTGTTCTGGTGTAGTTTCTTGTTATAAAAACCTCTTTTGCTGTCATTATCACCACACCATTCTTACTCTGATGGGACATGTTTGTAGAGAGGGTAGGTACGCTGTACTAATAATGATACATCTAAGAATTCAACTAATAATTTCTTTAACAACAAAAATGCTAGTAAGGTGTGGTGCAGTGTCAGATTTGAGCCAGTTTGTGGCAACATACTACACCAGTGCTACTCTGAGGTCCCATCACTTTCTGCAAAAATTAACCTTTAATTCAAAAATGAATTAAGTCTGCAGGTACTGCAGTCTCCTCAGAGCAGGATCTGATGAAGTATCAAATCTAGAAACCTAATGATTCAGAGCTAAATGCCTGGTGCTTGTTACTTTTGAAGGCAAAAACTGAGTGCAATCTTTACTATTCTTTGTACAGGAGGAATTGAGATGGAGGAGCTAGACATGGCTGGGGAAAGGCCAGGGAACCAGCCTGTATCACTACTAACTATTGATAATGTTAAATCCATAGGCATGAGCCCAACTAAAAATGTTACAACATTTCTTTCTTACTTGGTTTTCTCTGCCTTGCTGTGGAACAGCCTGCAGAAGCACAACTCTGCATTTTGGGTCCTTGCTGCCTCTACCCAGAGCCCACATGAGGGCTGCCCTGTGTGAGGGCACAGGATGGCCCAGAAATAGCACTGGTGGCAATGGCAGCAGCAGTGAGGAGAGCCCCATTGTGGGCTCAGAGTGGGAGCAGTGAAAAGGGCTCAGCAGTGGCAAGGTAGAAGGTTGCACCGACTACCAGGTCCCGCTTTTCCTGAACCCACCAGCAGTTTCTGCCTGGTCACCATCACTGCTCATTGCGGTGGGGGCAGGTGGGTCCAGAGAGGGCATTGCAGGTTCCCTGACACCCCACATACACCAGTGCCGGGGCTGTAAGTTCAGCCCAGGGCTTGGGCCCTGTCTGTGTGGGTCCCAGCCTGTCTCCACAGGGTCGGGGCTGCCACTACCGGCAGCTGGAAGAAACTGCTACCTCGGGGGCTACCGGGAAATGGAGTCCAGCTGTGGAGCCACCCCAGCCCTGCTGCACACCCAGGGGCAGTGGGATGCACCACGGACTGGACAGATTCTCCCTGCAGGCTGGATCTAGCCCGTATTTTTCCCACTCTTGAGCTAGGCTGTTCCAGTGGAGTCAAACATACAGCCCACTGGCAAAATTCATCCCACAGAGCCTCTGTCCAGCCCACTGGGCTACCACCAGGCATTGAAAGTTGGGCCCTTTGGCCCTGCTGGGCATGGTTATTGGTGGCGGGCTTGGCTTGCTGTCGCCAGACCCTGCGCTCCTTTCATTCCTGTCTCTTACAGACCCTATACTCTGGAGTCTTCCAAACCCTACGCTGCCCCGTCCCCACGAACCCCTGTGCTCCTGCTGTTTCTGTCCCCAGTGGACCCTGCACTCTAGCCTCTGCGAGACCCTGCACTGCCCCTGCCACCGCCAGACCCAGTATGGCTGCCACTACAGGACCCCATGTTGTCATTACCACTGTGGTGGCCACTGTGGCAGTCTTCATGCCCCAGGTTGTATCCAGTCCATAAGGAGCCACAGAGTCCAGGACCCGAGGTGAGTTTGACACTCCTAGGCTATTGTTTCTACCATGCATAGTCTTTCATTTACCACGACTGAATTTCATCTGTGACATGCTGTCCATTGGCTTTTGGCTTGAGAGGGTCTTTTGAAATTCTTTCCCGTCTTCTCTGGTTTTGATTCACTTTTAAATGATTCTGCTTCATCTGCAAACCTTCCCGATTTTTATTTTATTTTATTTTATTTTTTAATTCTTATTTGTCTTCCTTTTCCAGATCTATTCAGGAATATATGAATTGCTATCGTTTCTAGTACAGAAGCCTGGGATTCTCACTCTTACTGTTTTGCCATGTATAAAATGGACTCTGTTTCTGCTCTTTTCTGTCTCGTAACCATTTGTAATCTTTGTCCAGAGTTGACCTCTTTCCCAAAGAGTACTTAGTTTTTCCTAATAGCCTTTACAGGGATTTTTTTTTGTTTTTTGAAAGTCAGATTAATTGTTTTCCTTTTTGACATGATCAGAGAACTATGACAGAGAAAAGAAAAAAAATTCAAAAGTATGATTCAGCATTGAGAAGCCAAGGAAGATAAGCAGTTTGCTTTTCTGCTCCTAAGAATAATTAAAATATGTCTGTTGGGCACATATTGTTCTTCTTCCTCCAACGCGCTGTTGTTTTGACTCACTTTCTGGAGACTCATTGTATTCTAGCTTTTCCATCTCCAGCTTGTATTTGTTGTGAATGCACAGAATTGTTTGAGGAGTGTTTTAAAATATTCTTAACAAAATACCAGTCCTTGCTTTGTAACTGGTCCCCCTCAAGAGTAGCTGTCACTTTGTGAGTGTGTAGATGGGTTTTTCACCGTTTTTTTCCTCCACCTTCTGCTGAAAGACGCCCACCACCTGTCCTTCACCCAAGGCCAGGCTCTCTACAACGTATAGAAATTTATCACTCATAAACTATTTAACCATGAAAAACTTGCTGGGCATCAAATACTGAAGTTTTTCTCCTCCATTGAGCTCACTCATTTGCTAACACAGCAAATGTGACCATTTTGAAGGAGGATCTTGGCCTTGTTTATCACTGTTCTTTATACTATATTTTACACTTCTATAACTATATCCATTGAGGCCACAACTTGGTGAGATACAGCTGTGGATGCAATTATTTCCATAATAAGCCATATCAATACAGGCACTTCTATAGGAGTATAACTGTATCAACGTTGGGGATCATATCATTCTAACTCTGCCAGTTTCTAAACAGATAATTATGACAGTAAAAAGAATTATTGAAATCATCCATTGTGATCATCCATATAGATTTTTCTTCTGAAGGACCTCTCTTTTCTGACACATTGGTTAGAGTTTATTAGCACTTTCACTTAACCATTTGATGAAGGTGTGATTTATAGCTTCTGCCAGCATACCTGTGCTAGCTTAATCTATGTAGCTTGCTAACAATAGCAATAAAGCTGTTACAGCACCAGCATTAGAAAATGTTGGCAGCCATGCTAGGTCCCTGGAGGTTTGTACTCTGGTTGCTAGCCCATGCTGAAACCCACTCACCACACTTTTGTGCTGTTACCTAATCCATGTTGATTAGGTTAAACCAGCACTGGAATGCTAGCGCATGCTTCAGTCATGCCTCGCTTTACTGTGTAGGTATATTCTTTAAATTAATATTATGAGCCTTTACTACAGAGTGGTGTGTTTTTTTTTTTTGTTTGTTTTTTTTTACCTGACTTCTTGCAACTAGAAGACCTGGGTAATCCCTGTTAATGTGCTAGCCCTTCCTGTCAGCTCAGTTTAACTTCTTGCTCTTCATTGATAGGTATGATTCTTCATCTCCCAAGGAAGATAATCTAGGGTTCTCATGGATGAGTGAAGAGCTTGCTACCCTTTAGGGGACTCATGAGCTCACAAGTGACCAATTTGCTGTTTCTAGCTCTTCTCGCAACAGAAAATTTGGACGAATTGTTGGTCTCCCTGGGCATATTTACACAAGATGTTTGCTGCAGAGTTTACTGATTTGTTCCACAGCAAAACATCACCATCTACACGTGCGGTCCTATTACGTCACAGTAGACTAATAAACGCTGCTGCAGGGTAGTCCAGCTAAACGCAAGCAGTATCCTGTGGTGGCGTCTCATGCACCGCAGTGCATATGTAGATGGTGATGGGGCTGGCTGGGCCATGAAGGTACTTCAGTGCAGGGCTAGCAGGCAGACAGCCCCCATGCTGAAGTACCCTCATGCCTCAGCCAGCAGTTCCACAGTATGTGGAGTCCTGTTGGAGCAGCCCAAGCTGTTAGGGGACACAGGGGTCAGCCTGTCTGCTTAGGACTGCTCTGACCAGGCTCCACATGCTGCAGAGCAGCTGTGTTTAAGCACTCTTGTGCATCAGCACGTTGAGCCCCATCAGAGCTGCCCTGGGCATGCAGGGTCCATGTGCACAGCACAAATAAACTTCAGAGCAATATACCATTCAAACAGTGAGCCTGGAAGCAAAAAAACCCTGGAGCAATATGTTCTGGAGTTTATTTGTGCTCATTAATCGCATGTGTAGACACATCTGCTGACATCCAGACATCTGCTTCTTGTCCTGGTCTTCTGCAGTCTAATCTGGCAATCTCCATGACATGGACAATTAGAGTCATAGAAAGAAAAATAAGCTGGAAGGGGCCTGAGGAAATCATCTGGTCCAGACCTCTGCTCAAGGCTCTATTCACTGCCTAAATTGTTCCAGACAGTGTTGTCAAACCTGGTCTTAAATTCCAAAGATGGATATTCTGCAATCTCTTTAGGTAATCTGTTCCAGTGCTTAACCACCCTCACACTTAATCCTTTTCTTGAGTTGTAATGTCATTGTATGTATAGGATGCAGGACCCAGAAGTTTCCAGGAAGTTCAAACAGGGCTTACAGTAGCATTGTCAGCAAGCCAAGGCAACTGTCTGACATCAAGAGGTTGTTGAAATGTTTTATCTCTTTTTTTTTTTTTTTTTTTTCCTAATAACACATCTACAAAAGATATAGCTGAGGTTTTTTGCCTTGTAAATCTTTAATTTTGTGCTCTTTTCTTTTCTAATACTTTACAGGAGTTGGTAGTAGGTTGATGGTCATGATGTGGTGTTTGCCATATTCACTGTCCATTGGGTGCACTAGCTTTGTAGGAGTTAAAATTGTTACACATTTTATTTATATTAAAAATACCCCTTTTAAGACCAGAAATATGTAACTGCTTTAAGACTTCGGAAATTAAGTTACCTCAGACCCAATTACAGTCTCTCATTTCACTTTCTGTCCCTTTGATGACTCTGCATCTTTCTGATTAAGAGTTTTGTACCAGAGATCTGTAGTGATAGCATATTCTGTTATCTGCTTCTTTTTTGGCAGACTAGCTTGTGAATGAAATAATATCAAAGTATGTTCTATCACAGAACATACTTTTTGACAAATCTACATGGATTTTAGTTGAAGAGATTCTTTTACATTAGCTCACATTTGACCTGCCTTAAAGCTATTGTGGGAAATGTTCTTTGTAAAAGTATCTTTGTTGTTTTTTAAAGGAAAAATACTCTACCATAGGGCTGAGATGCCAAATATACTGATAGACATTGTTCATGCAGGAACTCTAAGCATTATTTTCCGCTCCAAATTTTAGCTATGCAGTATGAACAGTTAACAAACATTCCCAGAGCAGTGTTAGCAATTACAGTGCACCAAAAAGTAATGTTAAATTCAAGTTGCATTGAAAGCTCAAAGAGAAAAAAACCCAGGTTGGTATGAAATCAAATTTCACTAAATACCATTTACTTAAGATCCACATTTAAGATACTCCTACTTTTGCTTATTTTGGACAGTCCAAAAATTGTGCTAAAAATACTTTTTTTTTACATCTGCCATTGTCTCTTGGTTGCAAATTCCTCTCATGTGGTAGCAACCCTGCCTCTTTGCTTTACACTCTATTTAAAGGGATATGAACATTTTAGCAGTGGTGACCCATTATATATTTCCTCTGGCTCTATTGTCTTCTTTATGTCTAAAAGGGAAATAACATGGCATCATGATTTGGTTTAATGACTAATAAAGGCCCCACAAATATGGAATGTTGATTCACAGGTCTATAAATAAGTGGAGAAAACAAACCAGGCAGAAGAAATAAAAATACTGCACCACTGCTTTTTAGGATAGAAAGAACTGTAGGCCAGGTGAGGAAAGGTCATTAGGCAAAGTCTGCACTGTTTATTCATTAAAGTGAAAACTGGATTTTCAGATGTCGTAAGAAATGAAATGAGGGTCCGAGAAGGAATTTGAAAAATAGGGGTAAAGACTGAAGAGTGGAGAGGACATGGGAGAGAATGGAAAAATATATTAGGATGCTGCCTACAAATAGAGAGAAGCAGCAAATGAAGCATCCTAGGGCATTGTGGGGGTGCTAGGAAAACAGTTCTTGGAACAGTCCAGACAAGAAGTTAACTTTTACAGGGACAAAGGAGACTTCTGTGAGATGCATCAAGGAGGAATTGGAGAATGAAGAACTGCAATGATAGCAGATACCTGTCTAAATGACCTTGGACTTTGGGCAGACTGTCTTGTTTGCCTCCATCAAGCTTCTGTTGCATTGCTCTGTGTATATGGATTTATATTCATGATAAATCAGCTTATTTTTTATAATTGATATGCAGAGATCTGAAGAGCTGCTTTGCCCTGAGATTATGCAACTATGTAGCACTAAGGAAAGACATTTCAGTTGCTAACATCTAGTTCAGAGCCTATTTAAAGATTTTACTCTGTTTTGTATCTGCTGCTTTGGTGGGCAGATCAGACAAAATTCTTGATTTGTATTTTTAATCCTGTGAATCTATATAATTCAGAAGAAAAAGTATTAAGCAACCTTTTAGTCTGCATTCAGTATTATGGGATTTTGGAACGCCCCCCATCACAGTGAGCTGTTCAAAACATTAAAAACACTGAGAGAGTTACTGGTACTTGTCATTTAAATATGATATGAGAAGAAGGCACTTCCCTCCCCTGCTTCCTTTTATGTTCTTCTCAATATGAATATACTAACACCTTATTTAAAAGTTATTTTTGTCAGCCAGGCCTTTTCACGGTCATATCTGACTCGGAGACAGTGCACACGGTTTGGTGTATTTTTTTTATCTAAGGAAGAGCAAAATTCAGTCTCATAAACAAATGGCTACAGAACTAAGAATTGCTGTTTTGCCAGGAAAGGTGGTACTGTGCATTTGATTTGGAACACTCCTGGCAGTCATTTCACCTGTGCTGTAAGCGTTTTCATTCCTAAATCTTGAAAACCATTTCCTAGATGATATTATTAATATACATAGAAGCTGTTATACCAGTCACTCTGTACCACAAAATAATTGAGGAATCTTACGTCTGACACTGAGTGCTTAGAAGTAAACAATACAGATAGTTGGTCAAGTGGATAAAATAGAAAAGGAGTTCATTCTCTTTTTTGTGCTGCTTCTTTCACCCTTCACCACTCATGGGGATGTATGGTAGAAAATTTGGGGGGAGGTTAAGTTTGCCTACATATGGATGGAGTCTGTTTTTTGGAGTGTTAAATAATATATATGCTTATTAAAAATCTGGCTTCATCCATGAGTGTGTGAACATACATGCCCTGTAGGAGTAGGATATTTTATTTAAAACTATTTTTAAAAAATACAAAAGTTCTTTGGGTTGTTGAGAAGCTTATGTTCCTTGAATTGCCATCCAGAGAAAAAATGTTAGCCAGTGGATGAATTTTAAAATGTACTGTAAGATCATTAAAGAGGCCTGTTAGCTTAACTGTAAGACACATTAAGTATGACATTGTTTCTAATAATACATTCTGCATTTTGTTGTGTTCTGAGTCACTTCCAACTATATATAAAAAAAGTGTTAAACAGAGTGAGATTATTGTCTGTAGACCCTAGGGGTCCTTGGCTTACATTCTCCACCTAGTAAAAACAAAACAAAAATCTCTTGTGGAAAGGTATTGGGTCCTGATGTTTACCTCACTGAATTTTGGTGGCTCTTGTGTGATCTTGTACGAGTCCTGTTGAATTACAGAGGCTTTAGTTAGAGCCTACCCTGCATCTTGCACGAATTTACCTCACTGTTTCATTTGCAGACATTCATTGTAATGTGGCTTTAACTGTAAAACCAAATAGATTTATGTGGTCCAAAAATAATTATGTAAGATAAACATCAGCAAGGTTCACATTCTAGCATAGCAATCTACTGCTGTCCATTTTTGTTTGTGTAGTATTGAAGGCTGAGGCAGTAGTAACATCTCTGGTTGCAACTAATTGTCTCATACTGTAAAAGAAAACATGCACCACTGCATCTCTTGCTGCTATAGCAGTAGTAGATCCTTGTATATAGACAGTCATACAGGATCAAAGGAAGAAGTATGCTTAGTCAAATCAGTTATCGAAAGTAGGAAAATGTCTTTATTACTACCTTCCCACCAAGGACTAGGAAATAGTATTTTTGTATAAGCAGAAATTTTCTCTGTGTCCTTCCTTTCTTCACTGTTCAGGGAAGGGAAGGACATTGCTTCATAAAACTTTTTCATAGAGGGATACTACAAACATTTCTATTTCAAACATTGATTGAGTAAGAAACTGGAAAGTGGCAGAGTACTACTTGAGACAGTCTAGTGTGTGTGAATCTTTAAGACTTGATTCTATGAAATTGCAAAAAAGAAGCTCATAGTTATATCTAGAACAGCTAGAAGAAAAGTGCCACTTAAGAGTCAGGAAAATATATTTATAAACTATATATATTGAGTTAAACCTGTGTGTATGTGTAATTAGTTTAAAATGAATTAATGAAAGGGGGGGGGGGTTTGTATTTTTGTAAAAAAGGCCTTACCAGTTTGGAAAGGGTAAGAGCTTTTTCACTGAAGTTTTCTCTGGATGAGACCGAGGTGATTTTGGTAGGCTAGGGGAGCAGCTCAACAATATGAAAATAATTGAGACCCAGAAAAATGGCTGGAGGACATCACAGTGCCAGAGCCACTGCCACCTCTTTCTCTGCTTGCACCCCTGAGGTGTCTGTCCAGGCAGGACCACTCGCCATCAAGGCTTCCACCCAAGTCCTGGTTTGGTGCTGTGTAGACTGCAGCTTGCAGGTTCCTTCCAGTGAGAGCCAGGTGGGGAATGTATGCAATGTGAGCGATGCCTCCTGGTGGTGTCCCTCAAGGAACAGGCAAGAGATCTACAGGAGGAGGTGGCAACGCTCTGAAGCATCCTCTGCCATGAGGACTTAATTGATTCAGTGCTGAAAAGACCTCTAAGACTGCAGAGGAAGGACTGCCAGAGGCAGCTTTAGAGAAGAAAGAGGATGTGGACTCCCAGGAAGCTGGAAGCTTGTGACCTCTGGCAACAAGCATAAATCTGTCACAATCCAAAGTTGTGGTTTTTCTTGTTTGTGTGCGCTTCGGCATCGCTAAATCATGTTCCCGCCAAATTGCAGCTCTTTTGCACGGTGGAGCGTTCTGTTGCAATTAAGAACCCGCGTGCAGGAGTTTTTTCCGCCAGTTCT